>NW_011488294.1:2314-3050 GCF_000754665.1 Bison bison bison
AAGGTCAAGAAGGAGGTATTTCTGGAGGGCAGTGTTTATGAAATTTTCAAGTAATGCACATAGGCAAGTTTGTCATTTGGTGAAGTAGACTTAAAGAGTGGAAGTGAAAGGTTACTCCCACCTTCACAGCACCCTTCATAGCCCAGTCCACCCTGCAGCTTTGTTGAGAGCTAAAAGTCCTTGGATGGATTTGGTGGTGGGAAAGGTTTTTTTCTCCAGAGAGGCTTTCTAGCTCACACTTCTCCAGAGCCCAAGGACACTCCCAGACTCAAGATGATGTCATTGGAGTGTTTTTAGATAGAGAATTTGAGACTTACTCTGACCTCATGTGCTTTGTGTTTCCAGCCGAACTCAAACTTTCCAAGACTTAGGTTCATTTACCTTTAGCCAAAAATTCCCTTTTTTGGCTCCATGTCTAATTACACTTGAGATTCTAAGTCTTCTTGGCCATCAGGTACCACTTGATCAAAAGTACCACCCATTTAGGTGAGGCCAATGTATCTGACATCTCCTTTGAAGTTCAAATAGGGTCGGAAATGAGTGCAGTATTGCTCACATGATGTCAACTTCACATATTTGAAATACAGTGTGTGACATTTGACAAACTCAAGCACATGGTAAGGCAGCCATTCTGCTTATAGAGCCAAAGATTCCACTCAGGAATAGGGAAATGACTTCCCATTGACGGTTTGCTTCTCTGTTGATGGTGGACTCAGACTAGGGAGCTCTTTGATGA
>NW_011488294.1:3150-4275 GCF_000754665.1 Bison bison bison
GGGTCTGAATGCTATTTTCAACTCTTGGGAAAGTTGTGATCTATTTGAATGATTTCAGAATTTTAGTAGGCAGACCTTCCCTCATCACTTGCCCTCACTCTGGGGGAGAGTTCCACTGAAGGCATAAGTTGTTTTTTTTTTTTTTCCTGACTCCTGCCTGGTTGATAAAAAGCTACTAGTTGTATGTGTGTAATTTGCTTCTCCCTGAAGACTACTCCAGATAGCTTGGGCTTGGCCAGGCAAACCAGAGAAGGCAATTTCCCTACAAGTAAGCTCTCACTTTCCCCATCTTCACCCACAGCAGGCCTTAGAGCACTCTCTTTCATCGAATCAAAATGAGACCACAGAACCCTCAGTTCAGCACCCCTGGCAGTCTGGACCAGTTGCCTGCAGTTGGTATACAAAATAATAATAGTAGCTAATGTCTTGTTATGATACTATTATTATTATTTTTATTTGACAGATAAGGAAACCAAAGACAAGGGAGGGTAAGTTATCTTTCCCCAGGCAGAACCTGGGCTGGACTTCTGGTCTGTCTGACTCCAGAAACTACCTCTTAACAAGTACACTATAGCAACTCATTCATTCACTCAATAAGTATTTAATCAGCACCACTTATGTGTTAGCACTGTTTTAGGCACTGGGGATATGCCAGTCAGAAGATCATCTGGTGGATCATGACACTATGTGGGCTTCTGGAAGAGAGAGGTCTTCTGGGGATTAATGACATACATTGGAGGATACATCCATTCGCTAGCAGGATGAGGGATCGCAAAAATGTGAGAGCTCCAAACAGGAGCACAGGCAGTGTATAAAAACCTCAAGCTGTGAGGCAAATGAAGGTAGAGTTTGACCTTAGCCCTGGTCCTAACAGTGTCCTGTGTGCTGAGTATAGGCTGTGGCCCATGCGCCAGTGCTTGAAGTGGAGAACATGTCCCATTTGTCTCTATCACTCTGTGGAGGCCAACCCACCCAGAGCCCCCTAACCATAGGCCAACCTTAGGTTTCCACGTCTGCTCACCTGTTTTGCTTTTAGTAGCTGAATGTGTGGAGAAGGCAATGGCAACCCACTCCAGTACTCTTGCCTGGAGAATCCCAGGGACGGGGGAGCCTGGTGGGCTGCCG
>NW_011488294.1:5241-5672 GCF_000754665.1 Bison bison bison
ATCCATTCAAGGGAGATAAGAACAGAGTGCCTCAGGAGAAGAAATGAAACAAATAGCTTAGAGAAGAGATGAAGGTTTAAGAACATGAATCAAGTCCCTGGTCTTCTAGGCCAGTCTTCTAAATTCTGGCATCTTGATAAATCTCGTTGACTGCTTTAAATAGAGAAGTCTTGGCAGCCCCAAAGTAGAATGATTTCAGAACTCTGTGTGTGCATGTGCACAAGACAGAGAGAGAGAGAGGGAGGGGTGAGACAGAGAGATGGTGGTGGTGGTCAGGATTTGAGATTTAAAAGGCCCCTCCACGTACATGTGGTCAATGATCTGTCAGTGCATAGAATCAGCTCTGTGTGTGCTGTGCTTAGTCACTAGTGATGTCTGACTCTTTGCAACCCTGCCAGGCTCCTCTGTCCACAGGGATTCTCCAGGCAAGA
>NW_011488294.1:5772-8787 GCF_000754665.1 Bison bison bison
ATTTAGCAGCAGCAGCAGCAACCTGAAACCAAACAGAAGAAAGTAGCAACTGTGGCAGAGGGCCCTGGGTCTTGAGTGAGCACCAGAGTGGGGTGGTCCTGAGTGGGAGTTTTAAACCCTAGTGCTGGTGGCGCTAGTGGTAAAGAATCTGCTTGCAATGCAGGAGACCTGGGTTCAGTCCCTAGGTCAGGAAGATCTTTTGGAGAAGGAAATGGCAACCCATTCCAGTATTCTTGCCTGGAAAAAATCTCACGGACAGAGAAGCCTGGTGGGTTACAGTCCATGGGGTCACAAAGAGACAGACACGACTGAGCACACAGGTATGTACTGCTGCTTATTAACTCTTTGACCAGAGGCAAGTTGCTAGCTTAGCTTAGCTTCTCTTGGTCTTCATTGGTGTGGATATCAAACGTGATAAAGTCTGTCAGACACTTAGCACCCCATCTGCATGATCAGTACATGAGGGCTGTGATGATCAAGGTGAGGATTCTGAGGAACAGAAGCTGGGAAACCTGAAAGCTTCAGCACTTTTGATGTTCCTTCCTAGTGTTCCCACAGTTGAAAGGAAAATGTGGAAGGTGGACACAATCCAAGCATCCACTGATGGATGAATGGATAAACAAAAAGTAGTATACACATACAACGGAATACTATTTGGCCTTAAATAAGAAGGAAATTCTGACACATGCTACATGGATGGACCTTAAAAACATTATGCTAAGTGAAATGAGTCAGTCACGAAAAGGTAAATATTGTATGATTCCACTTACATGAGGGACCTGTAGTAGTCTGATTCATGGAGACAAAGTAGGATGGTAGTTGCCAGGAGTTCAAGGTAGGGGGGGAAAGGAAAGCTGTTTAATGGGTACAGAGTTTCAGCTCGGGAATATGAAGAGTTCTGGAGATAGACGCTGCACAACCATCTATCTCCAGAAAGATGTAAATATATATGCCACTGAACTGTACATTTAAAATGGTTAAAACGGTAAGCTCTATGTGTGCGTGCGTGCATGCTAAGTTGCTTCAGTCATGTCCGACTCTTGGCGACCCTGTGGACTGTAGCCCACCAGGCTCCTCTATCCATGAGATTCTCCAGGCAAGAATATTGGAGTAGGTTGCCATGCCCTCCTCTAGGGGATCTTCCTGACCCAGGGATTGAACCCACATCTCTTACATCTCCTGCATTGGTAGGCGGGTTCTTTACCACTAGCACCACCTGTATGAGAATGGATGGGATTAGGAATGTAAGTGTGAGGAATGAGAGAAGGGAAAAGCACAGTAAATAGATGAGTGCTCCAGGGAAAGCCTTGCTGGGACTCCACTATGTTCTACCCTACTGTGAGAGGGTAGCTAATTTCCATAAAGGGGCAGAGACAGAGAAAACAGAAGTAGAAGAGGATGATGGCCTGGGGTTGTCAATGCCAAAGAAAAGATGCAAAAGAATGGAGGTTTCTGAGCTCTGAAAACGTAGCAAGCTAGGAAAGAAGGCTCCATCCCAAGACTATGGTCACCTGTGGTGAGCACCGAAGCCCATGTGGACCACAGCTGCAGCCAAGCGGGGAGACCTTAGCTGTGGAAGAGGAGGTGCCTTAGGCTGGCCTGAGATTAAAAAAAAAAACAAAAACGGCAGAAATTCATGAATGCAATCACCTCAACTCTCCATTGCTTCCAAAATAGAGTGTCTGGGACCAGCCTCTCCACTTCTTCCAATCGTGCTCCCTCTGGCTCCACGGGCCCCTCAGGGATGCCCTTTCCCTGCAGCTGGGCTGCCTGGTTTCCCTGAACAAGAGGATGTGGAGGCGAGTCTTCCAGTCCTCACATCCCCAGCAGCCCCGCCTCCTGGCTGGACCATCCTGGCCCCTGTGCACATGGCGCCTGTCCATGTGGACACACCTGAGTCCAGGACCAGCACAGGCTGCAGGGCTCCCAGCCCAGGCACGGAGGTAATTAGGCACGTCTTCTCTGCTCCTGAAGTAATGTTTATTTGTCTTCTAAATTCTGCCAACCAAAATGGCTTAGGCTGTGACTTACCATCACACCGTTATGTCATACTTCCTTACTGCTTTTATGACCAAGAAAGACTCCAGGCACAGTAGCCATATTATGTCCCAGCAAACTCCTGCCCAAATTAAGTCCCTGTTTCTGGTCCCTGTCACTGGTCAAAAATGACATCCAAGTATAATTGCTGTTTTAGGGGCACATTTTAGGGCAGAGGCAAAAAATAATGAATGTACCTTTTTCTGACTGAATTTGCATCTGTGTTTTTACCCTCTCCTGGCAAACATGGTTTATGTTTATTTAAACAGCCCTTAATAAAAATGTACAGCTGCAAAGCATCTTACTGCTCAATGCTTTCTGGTTAAGAAAATTGCCCATAATCATAGTTGACTTTCCTATTCGTAACAGAATATTACTTTTCACTGATGCATGGCTGCGGCCCAATGTGTGAACATTATAAATGCAGTGGGAGGCTTATCTGAAGTTTCAAGCACTTCATTCGTTCATTCCTTCAGTCAATCAACAAACTTGTGTGGGGTGTAGGACCTTTTAGAGCACAGGGGAAAGGCACCACATGAGAGGCATGAGAGAGTGTGTCAGGTCACCAATATGGTGAAGATAACCACTGTCAACCACAACTGATGTGTCAAGATTGGCTGCAAAGGGTTGCGTCAATAATTTGTTGCTGATGATAGTGAATGTACCAAAATTGCTGAATGATTTACTTTAGTTGTAAATTGGAGTGGATTCAAGATTATCTTTATGCTAACAGTGTCATTCTCACTTGCTTGTATTTCAGTATGTTTTAATGAGACTTAAGAGAAAAGAGTCTAATTACCAGCCAGCATGCTAAGAACCGTGTATTCCCTGAATATACCCATGGGAGTTTGTCATGCTTGTGAACGTCATCTGTCATTGTATCACAGTTTAGAATTGTTGGAGGGGCACAGAAGGTGCGTGTTATGAGGAGGAGTAGAGAGAGAGGAACCTGGGGAGGTCTGATGGGTAGGTGCCGCT
>NW_011488294.1:8887-9416 GCF_000754665.1 Bison bison bison
GAGCTTGAATAAACACATTTTTGACCAGATTGCTCCAAATTTTGCAGAGCTAATTATGGTTGGTATCATACAGCTACTGTTTATTGACTAAGTTCCAGTCTTTCCCCTGTTACAGAGATGGGATCTTAAAGTAGTGACTTTCAGCACATACTTATGACTTTAGCCTGTCTTGGAGAAGCCATAATTATATATCTCACAGTCGACTGCTCCTGGTACTGGCTGCATTGCATGTTGAGCTCCTTAGAAATGAGAATGTGACCCAAGAGGCAGTTTCCAAGCTAGGCTTCATGGAGTGATTGTATTGTGCACCTCATATATCTGTCTTGGAAAATAGATGGAAATTTTCAGTAAAGACTCAAACTAGAAAAGGAACTTACTAATAATGACCTTGATATGCTATCTCTGTGGCTTCCCTGGTGGCTCAGTCAGTAATGAGTCTGCCTGCAATGCAGGAGACCTGGGTTCGATCCCTGGGTCAGGAAGATCCCCTGGAGAAGGAAATGGCAACCCACTCCAATATCCTTGCCTG
>NW_011488294.1:9819-10291 GCF_000754665.1 Bison bison bison
TGTTTCCCCACCCCTGAAACTATTCTTCCACTGGTGCTTGATTTTCTAACATTAGAAATTGTGGTAGGATTACTTTATTTGTTTAAAAACTATGCTTTGTTCTTTAAACTGTTTTTCTTTTTTCAAACATATGCTTTGGGAAAGGAGGATACTTTTTTAAAAAAATAAGAAGCACATTCAGGAATGAACTGGAAGCCTGCTAGAACTGTTGTTCAGAAGACCAATTGTGTGGAGATGCAACCTCAGTAATTAATCAGTGAGAAGCTAGCCGCCAAATATCTGATGAGAGGGAGGAGGCCCTCTCCTTTGAGGGGGGAAAATGACTCCCTTCTGATTGAAAAAGCACCATCCCAGACCTTCTTGCTGCTGACATGCAGATGTACATCTGGCTGTAATCTCTCACTCCCTGCTAGCTTTTGCCAAACTGTGTGGAACAGAAATCTTGTTTCTCCCCCATGTAAGGAGACAGAGA
>NW_011488294.1:11973-14149 GCF_000754665.1 Bison bison bison
GAAATTTTGCTTTTAATATTTAGATCTTTAATTCATTTTGGACTGATTTTCAGGCAGGATTTGAAGAAGTTATCTAATTTTTATCTTTTCTCACAAGGATCATTTTAAAGCCATTCATTGAAAAGTCTCTATCATATTCTCCATAATTTATAATCAACCTCTGTTGTATATCCCGTTGTCTTAGATTCATATGAGTTGTTTTTAAACTCTTTAGTATTCCACTGATTTGTTTATCCATCTGCCAATATCACACCACACTGTTTTAATTGCTATAACATTATAATAAATGTTGAGAATCTGCCCCCCTCCCCATTGATCTTCAAAACTGTTTTGCCTATTCTTGATGCCTGACTCTTCTGTATAAATTTTAGAATCAGCTTGTCAGGAGCCATTAAAAATCCTGGTGTGATTTTTTTAATATTTAGTTTGGGGCGTGTCAGGTCTTAGTTGTGGCACATGGGATCTCTCCTCATGGCACATGGACTTCTCTCTAATTGAGGCACCTGGGTTTAGTAGTTGTGGCACGTGTGCTTATTTGCCCCACAGCATGTGGGGTCTTATTTCCCCACCAGGGATTGAACCCCCATCCTCTGCATTGGAAGACAAAGTCTTAACCACTGGACCACCATGGAAGTACCCCTGGTGTGATTTAGACTGAACTTGAATTAAGTTTATAGATCAGTTTGAAAAGAGTTGCCATCTTGATGTTGAGTCTTCTCATACATCATCATAGTATATCTCTCCTTTTTGAGGTTACCCTTTTCTAAGCTTTTAATTTTCATATAATTATGAAATCATAGGATGATGGAAAATGTAGTATAGAAACATCTCCTCTACTGTTCACCCATCTTCTCACAATGATTGCATCTTGGTTTTTCAAACAACTTTATTGAGGTACAACTGATATAAAAAACACTGGACATATTTAATGTGTATTATTTAACTGGTAATTTGATGAGCTTGAAGATATGTGTATACTCATGAAACCATCAATACAATCAGCTATATGACCCCTCTGAAAAATTTTTTTTGCCTCCGTTTTTGGCAGTTGTCATTCTTTTGTCATTAGAAACTTAACATGAAATCTACCCTCTTAACGTGTTTTTAAGTGAACAATGCTGAATTGTTGACTATAAACAAAGTATTGTAGAGCAGATCTCCAGAACTTATTCCTCTTGCATAACTGAAACTTTGTCAGTGATTACATTTCACATAACTAGAATACAGTATCAAAATGAGGAATTTGACTTTGATTCCATGTTTATGTATACTTCTAAGCCATTTTATCCTGTGTAGACTTGTATAATCACCACTGTAATCAAGATACAGAACTGTTCCATCACCACAAAGATAGCCTGGATGCTATGCTTTTATAGTTACATCCATCCCATCTCTGACTCCTGAAAACCACTAATCTGTTTATCTCCACAATTTTGTCATTTAAATAATATTATATAAATGGAATCATATAGTATGTGACCTCTTGAGATTGTCTTTTTTTATTCAACATAAGTCCTTAGATATTCATCCATGTTATTATGTGTATCAATGGTTTTCTCTTTTTTGGATTATGTCACTTTGTTGAACCATTCACCTATTGATGCATATTTTAGTTGTCTTTGTTTTGGGTGTTTTCTGATTGTTCTGTCTTTTGTTTCTCTATTTTCATTTTCTTGTTTTCCTGTGCATTACCTGAACATTTTTTAGAATTTCATTTCCATTTATCTACAGATTTTTTTTAATGTATCTCTTTGGATAGCTATATACATAACTTATCACAGTCTATTGATGTCACCATTTATCTACTAGAGGAAACTATAAAATTTTTGCTTCTCTTTATGACCCCCTCCCCCTCAGTTTATAGTATATAAATAATTGTCTTAAATATTTCTTCTACATACACTGAGAACTATCAGATGTTTTTATCTTGTGCTTCAATCATCAAACATAATTTAGAAAACTCAAGAGAAAAAAAAAAAGAAAGAAAACTCAAGAGAAAAAGGAAAGCCTACTGTATTTACCCATATTTTGTTCTTTGTTGCTCCTCCCTTCCTGATATTCTATGATTCCTTCTTTTATTATTTCTTTCTGTCTGAAAAACTTCCTTTACCATTCTTTTTGTTGGCTGCTCCACATTGCTTGTGGGATCTTAGTTCCCTTAGCAGGGATTGAGCCT
>NW_011488294.1:14249-15234 GCF_000754665.1 Bison bison bison
TAGAGGAAAACAATAGAATGGGAAAGACTAGAGATCTCTTCAAGAAAATTAGAGATACCAAGGGAGCATTTCATGTAAAGATAGGCACAATAAACAATGGAAATGGTATGGACCTAACAGAGGCAGAAGATATTAAGAAGAGGTGACAAGAACGCACAGAAGAACTGTACAAAAAAGATCTTCATGACCCAGATAATCATGATGGTGTGATCACTCACACTCACCTACATCCACACATCTTGGAATGCAAAGTCAAGTGAGCCTTAAGAAGCATCACTACAAACAAAGTTAGTGGAGGTGATAGAAGTCCAGTTGAGCTATTTCAAATCCTAAAAGATGATGCTGTGAAAGTGCTGCACTCAATATGCCAACAAATTTGGAAAACTCAGCAGTGGCCACAGGACTGGAAAAGCTGTTTTCACCCCAGTCCCAAAGAAAGACAATGCCAAGGAATGTTCAAACTACTGCACAGTTGCACTCATCTCACATGTTAGCAAAGTAATGCTCAAAATTCTCTAAGCCAGGCATCAACAGTGTGTGAACCATGAACTTCCAGATGTTCAAGCTGGATTTAGAAAAGGCAGAGGAACAAGAGATCAAATTGCCAACATCCAATGGATCATAGAAAAAGCAAGAGAATTCCAGAAAAACATCTATTTCTGCTTTATTGACTATGCCAAAGCCTTTGACTGTTTGGATCACAACAAACTCTGGATAATTCTTCAAGAGATGGGAATACCAGACCACCTGACCTGCCTCCTGAGAAATCTGTATGCTGGTCAGGAAGCAACAGTTAGAACTGGACATGGAACAACAGACTGGTTCCAAATAGGAAAAGGAGTACGTCAAGGCTGTATATTGTCACCCTGCTTATTTAACTTATATGCAGAATACATCATGAGAAATGCTGGGCTGGATGAAGCACAAGCTGGAATCAAGATTGCCGGGAGAAAGATCAATAACCTCAGCTATGCAGATGACACCA
>NW_011488295.1:0-403 GCF_000754665.1 Bison bison bison
TGTCGGAGAGTGTTTTGCCTATGTTCTCCTTTAGGAGTTTTATAGTTTCTGGTCTTATGTTTAGATATTTAATCCATTTTGAGTTTATTTTTGCCTATGGTGTTAGAAAGTGTTCTAGTTTAATTCTATTACAAGTGGTTGACCATTTTTCCGAGCACCATTTGTTAAAAAGATTGTCTTTTCTCCATTGTATATTCTTGCCTCCTTTGTCAAAGATAAGGTGTCCATAGGTGCGTGGATTTATCTTTGGGCTTTCTATTTTGTTCTATTGATCTATATTTCTGTCTTTGTGCCAGTAGCATACTGTCTTGATGACTGTGGCTTTGTAGTAGAGCCTGAAGTCAGGCAGGTTGATTCCTCCAGTTCCATTCTTCTTTCTCAAGATTGCTTTGGCTATTCGAGG
>NW_011488295.1:4562-5057 GCF_000754665.1 Bison bison bison
AGTCAGTTGGGCCTGAGTTTTGTGACCTTCCCAGGTCCCAGCAGCTCAGGTGACCAGGTGTTTGTCAAGTGTGGTCGCTGCAACTTATTGCCTCCCCCATCCCTGCTCCTTGTTTTTCTGGGGGTACAATCGGCACACCTTCTCAGGCGGATGTTGACCGTCCAGAATCCCAATAAGTCTTGGTTAGCAACAAAGCATGCTTGCAGTTTGGTAGATGATGCCATACCTGGGGCCACGACTGTCCCCTTCTGGCTCTGGCTGCCCTCACCTGATTGTCTCAGGCGGGGAATGGGCCAGTCTGCAACCGGCTAGCTCTAGTCAGTACTTTATTCTGTGAGCGGGCCTGGCGGTGTCTTCAGTTCAGTTCAGTTCAGTCACTCAGTCATGTCCGACTCTTTCAGACTACATGAATCAAAGCACAGCAGGACTCCCTGTCCATCACCAACTCCTATGGTTCACCCAAACTCATGTCCATCGAGTTGTTGATACCATCCA
>NW_011488295.1:9292-9767 GCF_000754665.1 Bison bison bison
TGATTTTATTGATTTGATTCTTCTCACTTTTTTCCTTGATTAGTCTGGCTAATGGTTTGTTTATTTTATTTATCTTATCAAAGAACCAGCTTTTAGCTTCTTTCGTCTTTGCTATGGTCTCATTTGTTTCTTTTTCATTTATTTCTGCACTATTTTTAATGATTTATTTCCTTCTGATAACCTTGGGGTTCTTCATTTCTTCTTTTTCTAGTTGCTTTAGATGTAAAGTTGGGTTATTTTTTTTAATATTTTCTTGTTTCTTGAGGTAAGCTTGTATTGCTATGAATCTTCCCCCTAACACTGCTTTTACTGAATTCCATAGGTTTTTAGTTGAAAAAAATTTGAAGAGATTACAGTTGAAAATTTCCCCAAAATAGAAAACAAAACAGTCAATGAAGTCCGAGAGGCACAAAAAGCCCATACAGGATAAACTCAAGGAGAAACATGCCAAGATATGTAATAATCAAACTAAGAA
>NW_011488296.1:0-243 GCF_000754665.1 Bison bison bison
GAACACATCCCTTCCACAAGGTGGCCATTCCTGGAGATGTTTTGCAAGACTGAAGACCATTTTTACTTTACTTCACCACTGCCTCTCCCTCTCTAGTCTGCCTTTTGACTTTAGTTCCTCATTGCTTCTCTCTTTGCTTCTATAGAAGAACCTAGCATCCAGACCCCAACAAGATGGTTACTATGAGACATTAGTCTGCCATCTTCTCAGTCAGCTGGCTTTACAGATAAAGCCATATTCCCT
>NW_011488296.1:343-2100 GCF_000754665.1 Bison bison bison
GTTGGTGATGGACAGGGAAGCCTGGTGTGCTGTAGTCCATGGGGTCACAAAGAGTCGGACATGACTGAGAAACTGAACTAAACTGAATCTCTCACTCTGATTCAACCGTATAACTCCTACACCAATATTTCCTAATAGGTCAGAAAATCAAGTCAAAATGAATGAACAAATGCTTTCATTTCAAGCTTCTCTACTCTTCCCTCTCCTGATTCTATACTTCTCAAATATCCTCATTTCTTGATAGTTCCCTAAATAAAACTAAATCAACCCTGTGATCCTTACTGGTTGGAATGTCTAATGCTCTCCCCCCAAATCAAATTCTAAATTCTTATCATTTGAAACATAATTCAAAATCTCCCATTAATGCTTCTCCAACAAATAAGTCCATTAATGTAAACATGACTAATATTCCTCCCCCATTTTCATGTATAAAAATGAATACCCAACTCCCCATCACCCACGTGTGGCCGTTTCCCCTCTTTCAGTTATTGGCCTGGGGTATGGCCACTCCAGTAAAGGTACTGGAGCATGGTAAGGGAAGTATATATAAACAGCTCACAGAATGAGGGGAAAAGTCAAGAAAAGAAGGCAAGGAAATTACTGTTTTGCACTATTTGCCTTAAGGTCCCTTACAGAGGCAGGGATAATGAGAGGTGATTACATATATACATGTAAAATTTCATTACATCAAGTTATAATTTGAGACATACATCATAGCCATAGAAATAGCCACCTGGTTAGTTAAAAAAAAGATGTTTACTTATGTCCCAGTACAAGAGCAAGCTGGTAAATTATTCTATGAACTGTATAGTGAAAGTCTCCAGAGTAAGATTAACATGAAATGTGTGTGTGTGTAAACACACATGCTTACAAAGTAAATGTGCCCATCCTATTCGTCCCTTATAAAAGAGCTTGCCAAATCAATCTTTAAACTCCTATTTGTCCACAGTAAACTGTCAAGTACATAGAGGGCATTCAAGTGGTAGTTGACAATGATCTTCAATACTAGCTGAATGAAAACCTATCCAGCCAAGTTCAGGAGGAAATGAATCTTTAATCATAAAAACACTCTAAAAAAGAATCTTGCATGTTACAGCATTCTTATAATTGTACTGGAAGATATACTGTAATTTACTTAGTATAGCCAAGAATTTATAGAACCATGATTCAGAGTCGCACACAATCTGACTTTAGCACGAAAGCTGAAAAATAAAACCTACTGGAATCAATCCAACTTGCTTTATTTCCTGGAATACAGGTAAAAACTCATTATAGTTAACATCAGGATGACAAAGCCTCAAGATAACAATGTTCTGTCTCAAAATGAACCCACAGTAGTTTGTTGATTTGATACAAAAAATTATTTACAGCAAACAATCAAGGAAAACAAATGTTTTCTTCAATTCTCTTCTAGAAACAGTCACTCCCTGTAATGAAAAAATATTTATGTGCTGCTGGCAAAGCAATCCTCACTTGTTAATTCACTGCGAACATTTTCCCCCAGTTTTATTCAATACAACTTCCTCAACCCTTACCTGCTTAAATATTGTACATAAGCATACGTAACTACCTAAAATGGATGTCAAATCCATTCACTGCCTATGCTATAGACTTAATCTTCAAAATCAAGTTATTCTGCTCATAGAGAGATAATTTGACCCTGCCCACCTGTGAAAGAGAAAGTGTTAGTCGCTCAGTCATGTCTGACTCTTTGTGACCCCATGGACTGTAGCCCACCAGGCTCCTCTGTCCATGAA
>NW_011488296.1:3241-3416 GCF_000754665.1 Bison bison bison
TTTTTTTTGGGGGGGGGTGCTTCCCTGGTGGCTCAGAGGTTAAAGCGTCTGCCTGCAATGTGGGAGACCTGGGTTCGATCCCTGGGTCGGGAAGATCCCAGGAGAAGGAAATGGCAACCCACTCCAGTACTCTTGTCTAGAAAATCCCATGGATGGAGGAGCCTGGTGTTCATGG
>NW_011488296.1:3832-5185 GCF_000754665.1 Bison bison bison
CAGGGGAAGATCTCCTGGAGAAGGAAATGGCAACCCACTCCAGTATTCTTGCCTGGAATATCCCATGGATGGAGAAGCCTGCTAGGCTACAGTCTATGGGGTCGCAAAGAGTCAGACACGACTGAGCGACTTCACTTTATTATTAGTTGATTGACCTCATGATACACTCTTTCTCTCCTACAAATGTGGCATGTGTGGGCATTTTCATTCAAAATAATTTTGATTTTAAAACTTCGTGACACCTCTTGAAGAATTGAGAGGCAGATTTAAAAACTCACTGCTCTTAATTTTCTGCCTTAGGAACAAATACAAACAAAAATGTAGTCAGTCCTTTTATATAAAGCAATATTCTATCTGTATAGGTGAAAATGGAGTGAGAAGAGGAAAAGAAAGAAGATACAAAGACGAAGACATTAGGTCTCTGCTATCAAATGAGTTTACCATCTAATGTGGGAGAAGGACATGCATACAAATAGAAAATATTCAGTGACTGAGGCATTAGGGAGGGGTGTGGGGACATGCCAAGTCAGAAAGAAGACAGCTTCAAAGTTTGAAATTGGAGCACTGATGCCATGCTGTAGATTTTAAATTACACTCTGTTATCTTACATATGGATTCCCACTTATGTGCAAAGAGATATACATGTAGCAATGCTAAATGCAGTCACTCAGGTTGTATTTTGCTTTCCAAACCATGCACCTACAGGTCCTGCATCCACCCAGAGAGGGCACTGTTTTTCAAATTCACACAATGTACTGCTAGCAGTGGCCCTGAATACATAATTTTGCTTCCTGTCTTTCCCTCTGCTAGTAATGCTTCAATCTAAATGTTCATCGATAAAGGACTGGTTAAATAAATCATGGTACATCCATACAACAGGATATCTTGCAGGCATTAAACAGAAACAGGCACTGGGAGTCTAGTTAATTATACAGTGGTGCTCAAATTTCTTGGTGTTGGTAATACACTGTAGTTATGGAAGATATCACCTGCAGGAGAAGCTGGGTGATGGGTGCACGGGAGCTCTCTGTACTATTTTTGTAATATCCTGTGAGTTCATAATAACTTCATAATAAAAAAGCTAAAAGAAAAAAATAGAACTAGGCATTTCTCAGTGTGCTGATGTAGAAGGATCTCCAAAACTGGCACTTAACTGCAAAAAAAAAAAAAGGTGTAGAAGAATATGCATAGTATGCTACTTTATGTGCAAAACAAAGGGTATGTATATGTATACAAATGCTAGTATATGCATAGATTATCTATGGAAAGATATGCAAGAAACTGGCGGCAGCAGGGGAGGAGAACTGGGTAGCTGGGAGACAGGGGTAGGAGGGAGATCTACATCTTATTGTC
>NW_011488296.1:5285-5698 GCF_000754665.1 Bison bison bison
TCAAAAAAAAAAAAAAAAAGTTCACTCCAGGGGCACAGTCTTCCTGTCACAAGATTTTAAAGTAGTATCTTCCATCTGATGTATTCCCCTACACTCAGTTTAGAAGGCCCAAGGGTTACAGGATGGGATTTAGGGATAGGTTCTTCCACTGACCTGGCACTCTGTATCCACCTGCTAGACAGTGAACTAGGCTCTCCAGGGAGAAGGGCCGCATCAGCCGTCTCTGGCACAAAGTCTCGCATATCTTGTGACACAGATTTTCTTGAATTAATCTGACCTTTTACCCTGGCCCTTCCTTTTGACCTACTCTTAAAACCTTGAAGGATTCTTTACTACCAATTCTGCCCCAGAAGCAATGCTAAAAAAATTAACTTCTTATTAGCATAAGTCATTCCCAGATCAGCAACTACTGA
>NW_011488296.1:5798-8655 GCF_000754665.1 Bison bison bison
GAAGGCCAGAGTCTTTATGGAAACATGGGTAATTTATAACTTTCATTTTTACTTTAACATCTATATGTCTATCAACAAGATGACTCTTCACAGTCATCTCAGCTAAAACCTACTATCCAGGCTCATCACCCCCTAACTTCTATAGGTTTTATTTGTCCCTCTATAAGGTAAGACGTATTTGTAGTACAGTTATCTAAGTGTATAACTTAGCTCTCTTGAAAGTGAAAGTGTTAAGTCACTCAGTCGTGTCTGACTCTGTGCAACCCCATAAACTGCAGCCTGCCAGGTTCCTCTGTCCATGGGATTCTCCAGGCAGGAATTCTGGAGAGGATTGCTGTTCCCTTCTCCAGGGGATCTTCCCAACCCAGGGATTGAACCTGGGTCTCCCGCACTGCCTGTGGATTCTTTACAATCTGAGCCACCTCGGAAGCTCAATAGCTCTCTTACTAGAGTATAAACCTCTTAAGGGCAGAGAAGCCTTATCAATCTCATTATTCCCACAGTAACTAATATCTAGGTCAGTCATCTTTGAAGACAGTTCATTTAATTAACTTTTCATAATTTAAAAATAACTTAAAAAATATCATTTAATGTATTACTGAATAAATTTGCTTAAGATAGCATACAGGGTTTGTTGTAAGGGCAAATAAAAGACTTTTACAAGTGTATCTAGAAAGAAATTATGCTATCATAACATCCTTGAGAATGGTCTGACTTCATGGAGGTGAATCCAACACTTTCTTGATCTGTATACTAGAAACATATCCTTTCTCCCTTTCTCAGTCATGTATAGTTTGCTTCTAAGCTGAAACATTACTATGAAATTGCTAAGCTACTTGCTCTTTAAACTTGGTAAACAATTGCTAAATAAGGAGACTAAGATCCCTAGGGGGAGAGAGAAGAAGATGTAGTCCCTTCTGAGAGCACCCATTCACTAGCTTCCTACTTTACAAGGAATCCTGCTTTGCCTGCTGGACCTCACTGATCCTGACAGCCAGTCCCCAGAAGCAGTGAAGTCCTTGTTTTCTGCTATTTGCAGCTGAGTCAAGATTCATGCAAAACTGCTCAGAACCTTTAGTCATTTTGTCTGCCACAATACCTCCTCCTCAAATAAACAGAACTGAAAGTAAGTCAAAATTAGAGCCGATTTTCTCCCCATAGAAACAAATCACTGATATTTTAAGTTATACCGGATTTTATTATCTGGAACTTCATTAGTCTATTCTGTAGTTCATTTGGTTAGTTAAGTTATGTAAGTTTCAAAAGGTTAGGCTATATTAAAACCCTACTGTAATTTTTATTTAGTTTAAAGCAAGCATTAATATAAAAGGCAACTTTAAAAAAATCATATTACAATCCTTCACACTTGTCCTTAATAGTGAGCCATGAAGAGGGCAGGAACCACATTTTACCTATCATTGAATCTCTCACAGTGCCTTGAACATTGTAAATTCTTAAGAATATTTATTTGAATTTACTTTTTTCAAGGATGCATTGAATATGCACATTGACAGATAATTCACTTTTAAAATTCAGACATTTCTATTAGAAATGATTCAACTTTTTTATTGATGTGCCATACTTATTTAAAAAAAAAGAAATTTTTCTCAAGTCTCTTAAGAGACTCTACCTGAGCTAAAATCAACTTTCTGGGCAATAGATATTCACATTTTGTGATAGATGTAGCACAGCCCACTGAAGGTCTCTGGGAATTAGTTCTGGAAGAAAGGTAAGCAAGCTCAGAGAGAGATTTTTAACTGTCTACAGCTCCCTGAGGGCTGTCATAAAATTATTAAATGTACTCATTTTAATATCAAAAAATAAACATATGCCATTAAGTACTTTTAGGAGAGGAGGGATATGTTATAAAACCAATGCTTGAGTATTACAACTCTCACAATGTCAAAAATCATACATAGAAGAAATAGGCAAAGCTTAAACACTGTGGTACAGTTTTCTCATTTTAAAAACTGGAATAAGAATAAACCCATAGTTCATGGGAATGTTCTGAGCATTGATGATTATGAAGGGGTTTTTTTTTTGGTATTTTAGTAAGGTCTATCTAGAAGGAACCCAAAATATTGTACATAGACAATATACTTGTACTTGCTTACAGTATATAAAAGAAATTGTCAAATAGAACTTACTTCAAAAATAATCTGTAATCGCACTCCCATCATCTAACCTGCATGTCAAAGCACTGAGATTTCTGAAACTATCAATTCCTTGCTCCAGTTTAAGTCATTTTCTTAATGGCTGCCCAGGAATTAACATCTTAACTTAAAAAATCTAGTTGCATTAATACCAACCAATGTCAATAGTATACAAAATCTCTGTCCCTCCCCTTTTCCATTAAGCTATTACTGTCATTCAAATTACTTCTTTATACATGATAAGCACATTAACAGTTTTAGAATTACTGCTTCATGCAGTTCTTTTAAATCAAACAGGAGAAGAGTTACAAAAATAACTTTACGCTGACTTTTATGTTTATCTATGCAGTTACCTTTACCAATACTGTTTTTTTAATAAGCATTCAACTTACTATCTAGTATCCTTTCAGTTCAGCCTGAAGGACTCCTTTTGGTATTCCTTGAAGAGCAGACCTATACCAACAAATTCTGTTTCTGTTTATTTTTCCTTCATTTTCCTAATTTTTCCTTCATTTACGTTGGATAGTTTTGCTAGATACAGGATTCTTGGTTGACAATCCATTTTTTCAGCACTTTAAATTCTTGATCCCACTCTATTCTGGCCACCATGGTATGTGATGATAAATCAGCTAATTAATCGTATTCATTGTCTGAGGAGGCCTTACAAATAGCTGAGAAAAGAAGAGAAACTAAAGGCAAAGGAG
>NW_011488296.1:10082-10840 GCF_000754665.1 Bison bison bison
CAGTCAATCCTAAAGGAAATTAGTCCTGAGTATTCATTGGAAGGACTGATGCTGAAGCTGAAGCTCCAATACTTTGGCCATCTGATGGGAAGAACCAACTCATTAGAAAAGCCCCTGATGCTGGGAAAGAGTAAAGGCAGGAGGAGAAGGGAATGACAGAGGACAGGATGGTTGGATGCGATCACCAACTCAATGGACATACATTTGCGCAAGCTCTGGGAGATGGTAAAGGACATGGAAGCCTGCCGTGCTGCAGTCCATGGGGTTGCAAAGAGTCGGACATGACTGAGCAACTGAACAATGACAACAATCTTATTGAGGTTTCCTTGTATGTAATAGGTTCCTTCTTGCCCCTTCTAAGATTCTCTCAGTTTCTTTCAACAATTTAACCATCATGTGTCTAGGTGTGGATCTTTCTGAATTTATCCTACTTTAATTTCATCTTACTTTGAGTTCGTTGAGCTTCTTGGATATTGTACATTAATGTTTTCATCAAATTTGGGAGGTTTTCAGCCATTGTTCCTTAAATACTCCTTCTGCTCCCCTACTTCTCATCTTGGGACTCCTATTATATGTATGTTGGTACACCTAATGGTGCCTCACAGGCATCAGCATCTGCTCATTTTTCCCCCCACCCTTTTATTTTTCTCTTTGGGCTTCCCTGATAGCTCAGCTGGTAAAGAATCCGCCTGCAATGCAGGAGACCTGGGTTCGATCCCTGGGTTGGGAAGATCCCCTGGAGAAGGGAAAGGCTACCC
>NW_011488296.1:12379-13366 GCF_000754665.1 Bison bison bison
CACGACTGAGTGACTTCACTTTCACTTTTCACTTTCATGCACTGGAGAAGGAAATGGCAACCCACTCCAGTGTTCTTGCCTGGAGAATCCCAGGGACGGCGGAGCCTGGTGGGCTGCCGTCTGTGCGGTCGCACAGAGTTAGACATGACTGAAGCAACTTAGCAGCAGCAGCAGCAGCAGCAGCAGTGATATCTACATGTACATTTCTAGGTTAAAGTATTCATGAACACCTATAAAATTAGAAGAGAGAAAATATGATCAACCTAGATTTACATTCCATTTTACCTTTGGAGACTATAAGGAAATATGTTTTTTGATAACAGACATGAAAACAAGCATTTACTCTTATCAACATTTGGCTACACTTAAGTATTTTTAAAATATTGTTTCTTTTTAAAGATTCACAAATTTTAATTTTACATTATAGAACATGAGAGACTGATTTATCCAAGTCATGGTAAGACTAAAGGCACAGCACCTAATTCAATGGCTAGAGTCATAACAGATGAAAGTTTACTAAGGAAAGGTCTCAATGTATCTCTTATATGAAATGAGGAAGATAGTAATTATAAGCTTTAAATCTTGACTTTTATAAAGAATCATAAATACTTTAAAAACTCATTTTAATAGAATGTTTGCTATTTGGTACAAGTGACTATTTATTATAATGTTACCAAACCAAATTACAAGTAATGAAAGTGTCTGACAACAATGGTAACATTGTGGCGCCGTGCTTAACTGCTCAGTCGTGTCCAACTTTTTGCCACCCTATGGACTGTAGCCTGCCAGGCTCCTCTGTCCATGGGATTCTCCAGGCAAGAACACTGGAGTGGGTTGCCATTCTCTCCTCCAGGGGATCTTCCCAACCCAGAGATCAAACCCAGGTCTCCCACATTGCAGGTGGATTCTTTACCATCTGAGTCACCAAGGAAGCCCAAGAATACTAGAGTGGGTAGCCTATCTCTTTTTCAGCTGATCTTCCTGACC
>NW_011488297.1:0-1827 GCF_000754665.1 Bison bison bison
GGGAGTCGACCCTCCTGTCGAGATCAGGAGGGTAGAAGGGGCTCAGAGGAAGTGGAGCCGGAAAACCTCGGTGTTCCTCTCGGGGGAGACCGGTATGTCGGGGAACTTTGTGGGTCGCATCAAGGGTGGAAAGTGCCATTTCGACCTCCAATTCCTAACGTGGGACTTCTCCTGAGATGGTGTAGCGGGAAAGGGCTTCATCTTGATGTGACGGGGGAACCACGTGGTTTTTCTCGAGTTGCGGCGGGATTCTCGAGTTACGACGGGGAATTCAGGATGCCTCTTGTGTTGGCCCAGGGAAGTCCAATCTTCCATTCGAGTTGCGAAGGAAAGCTGGGGATTGCTCTCGAGTGACTGCAGGGCCAACAGACCTCATCTAGGCTTGTGTCCAGAAGCCAATGTTCCTCTCCAGGGGCGACAGGGATCTCAGGGTTGCATTCCAGACGCACCCGGGGAGACAGGCATTCATCTCGAGTGGAAGCAAAGAACCCCGCTCTGCTCTCGAGTCGCGACGGGTCTCTCTTGGAGCTCACTGGGTGGACTAAAGGAGTCAAGCCTCCTGAGGCATTTGGAGAGAGGTCGCGAGGTTGGCCTGTAGGCCATGCAGGAGACGAAGGCCCTCATCTCGCGATGACGGGGCAGTCTCGGGGTTGTTCTCGAGCGGCGGCCCCAGTGTGCGGTTTCTCACGAGATACAACCGCGAGGTCAGTGAGCCTCTCGTGCGGCGCAAGAGAAGTCATGTTTTCCTTGCGAGTGGCGAGGGGGAGCGCGCCATTGCTCTCGAGTCACGGTAGGGGAATCAGGCCTCGAGATGCGTTGAAGAAGGACTCTCGAGGCCTTTCTCGGGTTGAGGCAGGAAAGCCTGGCGTCCCACGACTTGTGCCGGAGACCTCAGGAAGCTTCTCAGGGTGCCAGTAAGAATTCAGGGATACTGTGGGGTTAGGAGGGGCCTTTTGGGACTCCACTGAGTTTGGTGCAAAGTAAGAGGGCCTCATCTCCAGTTGAGGCAGGAACCTCAGGGTTCCTCTCCATTTCAGACAGCGAATGCAGGGTCCCTGCAGAGTTGGAACAGGAGAATCAGGCCTGGTCTTGGGTTGAGGCATGGAACTCCGCTTGCCTCTCGAGGTGTTCTTGGGGTGACAGGCCACGTGTTGACCTGTATTTGGAAACTGCCCATTTTTTCCGGACGATGCACAGTGGTGTCAGTGCCGTTTCGTGTTGGGACTTCATCCACAGGGTTGCATTCGAAGAGGTGTCCTGGCTTCGGGTCCTTTTCAAGAGCGGCCCATGAAATCAGGGTCCTTCGGAATGTGAAACCACCCACAAGTCCACGTCTGGAATTTCTTCGTGAGAAACCCCTCAACCTGAGGTGGGACCGGAAGGTGGGGAACCCCTTCCAGTCAAAGCAGGGGAATGGACACTCCTGTCGACATCAGGAAGGGATAAGGGGCTCAGAGGAAGTCATGCCGGGAACCTCAGTGTTCCTCTCGAGGGAGACAGGTGAGGCAGGGAACTTTGTGAGTCGCATCCAGGCTGTCAAGTACGGTTCTGAACTTCAGGACGGCACGTGGGACTTCTCTTGAGACGCGGTAGCCGGAAGGGCTTCATCTTGCAATGACGGGGGAACCACGTGGTTTCTCTGGAGTTGCGGCGGGATTCTCGAGATACTACGGGGAATTCAGGAGGCCTCTTGTGTTGGCCCAGGGAAGTCCAATCTTCCATTCGAGTTTCGAGGGATAGCTGGGGATTGCTTTGGAGTGACTGCAGGCAAATAGACCTCATACTAGGCTTGTGTCCAGAAGCCAATGTTCCTCTCCAGGGGGCACA
>NW_011488297.1:3389-7843 GCF_000754665.1 Bison bison bison
GTCATTGCTCTCGAGTCACGGTAGGGGAATCTGGCCTCGAGACGTGTTAAAGAAGGTCTCTCGAGGTCTTTCTCGGGGTGAGGCAGGAAACCCTGGCTTCCCTCGACTTGTGCATGTGAAACTGGAGGTGGGAGGGGCCTCTAAGGACGCCACTGGGTTTGGGGCATTGGAAGAGGGCCTCATCTCCAGTTGAGGCAGAATCCTCAGGGTTCCTCTCCATTTGAGACTCCGATCCCAGGGTCCTTGCAGAGCTGGGACAGGAGAGTCAGGCCTCGTCTTGGGTTGAGGCATGGAACTCCGCTAGCATGTTGAGGTGTTCACGGGGTGAGAGGCCACTTGTCGAGCTGTATTTGGAACCTGAGGGTTTTTCTGGGTGATGCACAGGAGAGTCACTGCCCCTTCGTCAGGACTTCATTCACAGGGTGGAGTTCAAAGAGGGGTCCGGGCATCGGGTTCTTATCAAGATGGGACCGGGAAATCGGGGTCCTTCGGAATGTGGAACCACCCACGAGGCCACGTCTGGAATTTCGTCGTGAGACCGGCCTCATCCTGAGGTGCGACCGGAAGGTCGGGAACCCCTTCCAGACAAAGAAGGGGAGTCGACCCTCCTGTCCAGATCAGAAGGGTAGAAGGGGCTCAGAGGAAGTGGTGCCGGAAAACCTCGGTGTTCCTCTCGAGGGAGACCGGGATGTCGGGGAACTTTGTGGGTCGCATCAAGGGTCCCAAGTAGGGTTTCGACCTCCAATTCCTCACGTGGGACTTCTCCTGAGACGCTGTAGCGGGAAAGGGATTCATCTTGTGATGACGGGGGAACCACTTGGTTTTTCTCGAATTGCCGCGGGATTCTCGAGTTACGACGGGGAATTCAGGATGCCTCTGGTGTTGGTCCAGGGAAGTCCAATCTTCCATTCGAGTGGCGAAGGAAAGCTGGGGATTCCTCTCGAGTGACTGCAGGGCCCATAGACCTCATCTAGGCTTGTGTCCAGAAGCCAATGCTCCTCTCCAGGGGCGACAGGTATCTCGGGGTTGCATTCCAGACGCACCCGGGGAGACAGGCATTCATCTCGAGTGGAAGCAAAAAACCCCCCTCTGCTCTCGAGTCGCAACGGGTATCTCTTGGAGCTCACTGGGTGGACTAAAGGGAGTCAAGCCTCCTGAGGCGTTTGGAGAGAGGACGCAAGATTGGTCTCTAGGCCATGCAGGAGACGAAGGCCCTCATCTCGCGATGACGGGGGAGTCTCGGGGTTGTTCTCGAGTGGCGGCCCCAGTGTGTGGTTTCTCACGAGGTACGACGGCGAGGTCAGTGAGCCTCTCGTGCGGCGCCAGGGAAGTCGGGTCTCCATGCGAGTGGCGAGGGGGAGCGCGTCATTGCTCTCGAGTCATGGTAGGGGAATCTGGCCTCGAGCCGTGTTGAAGAAGGTCTCTCGAGGTCTTTCTCGGGGTGAGGCAGGAAACCCTGGCTTCCCTCTAGTTGTGCAGGTGACCTCAGGGGCTTCTCATGGTGGCTCTAAGAAGTCCGGGAAACTGGAGGTGGGAGGGGCCTCTCGGGCCTCCACTGGGTTTGGTGCATTGGAAGAGGGCCTCATCTCCAGTTGAGGCTGGAACCTTAGTTTTCCTCTCCATTTCAGACTCCGATCCCAGGGTCCCTAGCAGACTTGGGACAGGAGAGTCAGGCCTCTTCTTGGGTTGAGGCATGGAACTCCGCTTGCCTCTCGAGGTGTTCCCGGGGAGAGAGGCCAATTGTCGAGCTGTATTTCGAACCTGGGGTTTTTCTCCGGACGATGCACGTGCGAGTCATTGCCCCTTCATGTTGACTTCATTCACAGGGTGGAGTTCGAGGAGGTGTCCGGGCATCGGGTTCTTATCAAGAGGGGACCGGGAAATCGGGGTCCTTCGGAATTGGAACCATGTTTATATCTGTATCTGTTGTTTATATTTGTTAGTCTGGTTCTTTCCTCTTAATTGCTGTGTAATGGTCAATCGTGTTAATATTATTATCTGTAGTTATTTAGCCATCTTCTACTGATGGTCACTTAAGTTATTTCCAAGGGTTTGCTATTATGGGCAGTGCTGCACAGAACACTTTTTTTCTCCTTCGTGTTTAAAATTAATTTTATTTATCATCTGTCAATAGCCCTTTGGTTCAGTTCAGTCACTCAGTCGTGTCCGACTCTTTGCGACCCCATGAACTGCAGCACGCCAGGCCTCCCTGTCCATCACCAGCTCCTGGAGTTCACTCAGACTCACATCGATCGAGTCGGTGATGCCATCCAGCCATCTCATCCTCTGTCATCCCCTTCTCCTCCTGCCCCCAATCCCTCCCAGCATCAGAGTCTTTTCCAATGAGTCAACCATCAATAGCCCCTGGAGATAGGTAAAAAGCCTATGTTGTTACTGTCATTTGATAGATGGAGAAACTTAAAACATGTATTAGTTACTTGTAGTCAGTTCACTGACAGTTTGCTTTCTTTTATTTGTCTACTCTATTTTCCACCTATTTGACATACTCTCTTGTCTAGACCCATCAAACCATTCATCTGCTATCTTCCCAAAACCTTATAGTATTAATAGTTCCTTTTTAGAAATGTAAATTTATTGGTATTTATATCAACAGTTATGAATTACCTCGGCAGGAATCCTATTTTATGTTTTGTGTCTAACTCCTATTGTTTAATGGTCTTTTTATTTTAATAGATTATGTACAATTATAGAAATGTCATTATGATCTCTGTTTTGCTAGTATTAAATCTGTTTTATGTCCTCACTATTTTGCCTGGAATTGCCTAACTCTGAATTCTTACTTAAGTTCTGACAAATTGGTCTTTCATAGTAACCTTTCATTCTTCCACATCTCTCATATCCTTGTTCGTACTGCACCTGTTCTTCAGTTTTATGGATACCCCAAAGTTTTGGGGTTTGCTCTCACCTTTCCTAATAGCTCCCTTCCTGGTCTCATTTCTTTTCTTACTTAGATTAACCTTTGTTGTCTGTCACATAAAATAGTACTTTTGCTAACAATATCAACTTATTCCGTCTATTGTGCTTGTTCAGATCTCTAGCTGGACCAATTCAACTAATTTCTTACAAATTAATTATGCTGTATATTTAATTATTTAAACCATAGCCACTCCTTTTTTTTTTAACTACAGTCCAGATTCTATCATTGTTTTATTATATTTACTTTATCACATCTGTCCATCCCTCTATTGATCCACTAATCTACATTATCCTTTGAGTGTATTTCAAAATAAATTAGAGACAACAGTTATTGTCTTCACAAATATTTTATCAGGTCCTTCACCAAACATTTGTCTATAGTTTTTTTTTTTTTTTCCTATTTAAAACTTTACAGGGAAATCCACAAATCTAAAGATAGCACATGAGTTTTGATAAAAATCTGCAGCTTAGAGAGTCAAATCCTTAGAAGGCTATAGAACTGGATCATTACCATTACCTCATGCTCTCATGCACCTTGCTAGTCAGCCCATGTCTATACCATCCTCTGGAAGCAACTACTGTTTAGTATCCTTCCTAGATAATTACTTTGTGTATTCTAGAACTTCATACAAATGAAGTCATACTTTGTACAACTCTTATTTTGCTTGAGTTAAGATTGCTCTTCTTTGCTCTATTTTCAAGACTCATTAATATTTTTGTGTTCATTAATAGTTCTTTCCTTTTTCTTGTCTTCCATTGTATAAATTACCGTATTTTGCTTATCTGTTCTCCTATTGATAGACATTTTAAACCATAGCTGCTCTATTTGCTCTTTGTCTTTAGTCAATTTCCAGTGTGGTCAACAGGAAAGTTTCTATTCATTCTCCTCAGCACTTATGCCAAATCTATGTCACTCACTTCAAACCTATATTTCATTTCACCTTCATTCCATATTAGACCCTTACTCCCCTCAACCTCAGCCTGTCCTCCTTTCCTGAAAATCACTTCGGCATTTTGTGCACACTATTGTGGTCTGCTACATCTCAGTCCAGTCCTTCTCAATTTCCTTCTTTGCACATTCTTCTTCCTGGTGCTTCTTAGCAATCTGTTTCTGTTCTTTTTGATTCTACATGCTTCCCCTGGATAATTTCATCTCACTGATTTTAACTGTTACTCACATGCTGATGACTCCTAAATCCAAATCTATAGCCTTGGCATCTTTCTGGTAAGTTCCAAATCTGCCTAACAAGCAGCCATTGGATATCCTAACCTGAATTTGTCTCAAGTACCTCAACTTCAACATGTCTAAAATTGATTTTACTCCTTGCTCATTTTTTTAAAATTTCTAGAAGGCATATTCCTCCTTCATTGACCTAAGCTCCCACATCGAGTCAGTTGTAGATTCTCTTGCTTTTATTTAGCTCATTTCATAGCTGTCTCATTCTCACTGCCTTATCTGGTTTTAGTTATGGCTCATCAGATATCTCTGCTCTCAATTTTGTACAGCTCAAATGTCT
>NW_011488297.1:8366-12083 GCF_000754665.1 Bison bison bison
AGCCTGGTAGCCTGCAGTCCATGGGGTCACTAGGAGTCAGACACAACTGAGCGACTTCACTTTCACTTTTCACTTCCATACATTGGAGAAGGAAATGGCAACCCACTCCAGTGTTCTTGCCTGGAGAATCCCAGGGACGGGGGTAACCCCAGTGGGCTGCCGTCCATGGGGTCACACAGAGTCGGACATGGCTGAAGTGACTTAGCAGCAGCAGCAGCAGCATGTGCTAGACACTATTCCAGATAGTGAAGATGAGTAGTGAACAAAACATGGTCTGTTCTTATGGAGCTACAGTTCTAATGATGGTTGTAATGGTAGGATATAAATAAACAGATAATGTCAGATAGCAGTGAATGCCAATAAGAAAGAATAGAATTAAGTGCTAGGAGATAAATAGATGTCATATGGCAATGAATGTCAATAAGAAAGAATAGTTAGGTGATAGTGATATAGTATGGAGATATTAGGGAAGTCCTTTTTTAATAAGGAGACACTGTGACAGGGACATGAATGAAATGAGAGAACAAATGATACAGATTTCTAGAGAAGATCAGTCCAGGCAGAAGAAGCAGAGCAACATGTGCAGAGGCTCTGAAGTGGAAGCGTGCTGGTTATATTCACAGAACAACAGGGACACCACAGAGGCTAGAGCCATGTAAGTAAGGGAGAAGGGAAGGAAATACGATCAGAAAGCACTGGGATTGGGGGTGTGTTTAGAGCTCCTTTATGGAATTTGGATTTGATTCTGAGTGAGTTAGAAGATTTTGAGCAGAAGAAACATGATCATGAGCACAGGGGTGGCATGTCTTTAAAGAATCACTCTGGTTCAAGGATCACTCTGGTTCTTGTGTACAAATGGAGATGAACTGGAAGCTACTCCAGAAATCCAAGGATGAGGTACTAATAGCTCAAACTGGGTGGATGCTGTGGAGGATGTGGAAAGTGTTCAGATTCTAGATACATTGCAAAGTCGAATGACAAGAAGTGCTGGTAGGTTGTGAGGTGGATATGACAGAAGCAGTTTCAAGGAGGATCCCAAGGGTTTTGGCCTGAGCAACTAGAAGAATGGGATTACCATTTGTGAAAATGCAGAATCTAAGGAGTGGAAATTAAGAGTTTGGTTTTGGAAGGATTAAAAAGTAAGGAGTGTGTATATGGTGAATTGGCAGTTGGATGTACAGATATATCCATTAATATGTTTATATCAGTGTTTATGCACACACATGCACACACATATTTCTGAAAGTGCTTACCTCTTGTGCTTACAGTTCATGCACTCTTCGTGCCCCAGCAGTACTAAACACACCCTGTTCGAACCTCTGTGCCTTTGCTCGAATTTTTTGTTAGAATACTGATTGCCATATTGGCAGTACTGGCAAATACTATTGAAAAATCCTGTGTTGAGGGACTGACATGAAGTCTTTCATAATTTTGATTGCTCATACGTCATGCTGCTGTATCTTGTATTGTGTTTACAAGTTTGTGCCTTCTTTTGGACTCAAGGATAGAGTGTTTTTTAGGTGTTTTGCTCTTTAAGCCCTGGATTACTGCAGAGTTCTAATAAATGCCTCTGTGCAGTGTTTCTGTCATTTGGCTTTATAATCCAAGCCTTGTGAAGAAAATGGTTTGTATTAATCAGCTTCAGTATAAGCTTATACATGTATTTGGCAAACTTAATATCAGTGACAGTCTCTTGGAAACTATTTGATCCATGTAACTACTTAATATCTAGTTGATGGGAGTCTGAAGATTTAGAAACTGATGCTGCCAAGAAAACTGAAAATGCAGGAAGTTCATGAGAACAGTACTTCTGATCATGTGAGAATGTCTGCAGTACGTCCCTGTTTTTTCTGTACTGTGCATGTGATGCTTTCTCAAGTCTGGAAAATTGTCAAAATGAAGATTTCTTGGGCTCTAACACAGGCATAATAAAATAGAATTTGAGGTGGTGAAAAATGTCTCATCCTTTCCTACCCTCTCCCCATGTCCTTAAGATTCTTCTCTATGTCTGTTTCTCCATTGTTGCCCTGTAAATAAATTATTCAGTACTATTTTTCTAGATTCCATATATATGCATTAGAATACAATATTTATCTTTCTCTTTCTGACTCACTTCACTCTGTATAATAGGTTCTAGGTTCATCCACCTCATCAGAACTGACTCAAATGCCTTCCTTTTGATGGCTGAGTAATATTCCATTGCATATATGTAGCACAATTTCTTTACCCATTCATCTGTCAATGGACATCTAGGTTGCTCCCATATTCTAGCTATTGTAAATAGTGCTGCAATGAACAATGGGATACATGGGTCTTTTTCAACTTTGGTTTCCTCAGGGTATATGCTTAGGAGTGGGATTGTTTGGTCATATGGTGGTTTTATTCCTAGTTTTTTAAGGAATCTCCATACCACCTTCCATAGTGGCTGTACCAATTTACATTCCCATCAATAGTGCAAGAGCGTTCCCTTTCCTCCACACCCTCTCCAGCATTTATTGTTTGTAGATTTTTTGATGATGGCCATTCTGACCGCTGTGAGGTGATATCCCATTGTAGTTTGATTTGCATTTCTCTAATAATGAGCAGTGTTGAGCATCTTTTCATGTGTTTGTTAGCCATCTGTATGTATTCTTTGGAGAAATGCCTCTTTAGGTCTTTTTCCTACTTTTTGGTTGGGTTGTTTGTTTTTCTGGCATTAAGTTATATGAGCTGCTTGTATATTTTGGAAATTAATCCTTTGTCAGTTGTTTCATTTGCTATTTTCTCCCATTCTGAGGGCTGTCTTTTCACCTTGCTTATTGTTTCCTTTGCTGTGCAAAAGCTTTCAAGTTTAATCAGGTCCCACTTGTTTACTTTTGTTTTTATTTCCATTACTCTAGGAGGTGGGTCATAGAATGTTTGATTGATGTCATCCAGTGTTCTGCCTATGTTTTCCTCTAATAGTTTTATAGTTTCTGGTCTTAAATTTAGGTCTTTAATCCATTTTGAGATTATCTTTGTGTAGGTGTTAGAAAGTGATCTAATTTCATTCTTTTACATGTAGCTGTCCAGTTTTCCCAGCACCATTTATTGAAGAGCCTGTCTTTGCCCCATTAGAAAATTCTTGCCGCCTTTGTCAAAAATAAGGTACCCATAGGTGCATGGGTTTATTTCTGGGCTTTCTATCTTGTTCCATCGGTCTATATTTCTATTTTTGTGCCAGTACCATACTATCTTGATGACTGTAGCTTTGTAGTATAATCTGAAGTCAGGAAGGTTGATTCCTCCAACTTCATTGTTTCTCAAGACTGCTTTGGCTATTTGGGATCTTTTGTGTTTCCATATGAATTGTGAAATTTTTTGTTCTAGTTCTGTGAAAAATGCCATTGGTAATTTGATAGGGATTGTGTTGAATCTGTAGATTGCATTTGGTAGTATAGTCATTTTCACAATATTGATTCTTCCTACCCAGAAGCATGGAATATGGCTCCATTTGTTTGTGTCATCTTTGATTTCTTTCATCAGTGTCTTATACTTTTCTGTGTACAGTTCTTTTGTCTCCTTCAGTTCAGTTCAGTTCAATCGCTCAGTCGTGTCTGACTTTTTGTGACCTGATGAATTGCAGCACGCCAGGCCTCCCTGTCCATCACCAACTCCCAGAGTTCACTCAGACTCACGTCCATCGAGTCAGTGATGCCATCCAGCCATCTCATCCTCTGTCATCCCCTTCTCCTCCTG
>NW_011488297.1:12183-13707 GCF_000754665.1 Bison bison bison
CTCATCCTCTGTCATCCCCTTCTCCTCCTGCCCCCAATCCCTCCCAGCATCAGAGTCTTTTCCAGTGAGTCAACTCTTTGCATGAAGTGGCCAAAGTACTGGAGTTTCAGCTTCAGCATCATTCCCTCCAAAGAAATCCCAGGGCTGATCTTCAGAATGGACTGGTTCGATCTCCTTGCAGTCCAAGGGACTCTCAAGAGTCTTCTCCAACACCACAGTTCAAAAGCATCAATTCTTCGGCGCTCAGCCTTCTTCACAGTCCAACTCTCACATCCATACATGACCACAGGAAAAACCATAGCCTTGACTAGACGGACCTTTGTTGGCAAAGTAATGTCTCTGCTTTTAAATATGCTATCCAGGTTGGTCATAACTTTCCTTCCAAGGAGTAAACGTCTTTTAATTTCGTGGCTGCAGTCACCATCTGCAGTGATTTTGGAGCCCCCAAAATTAAATTCTGACACTGTTTCCACTGTTTCCCCATCTGTTTCCCATGAAGGTATGGGACCAGATGCCATGATCTTCGTTTTCTGAATGTTGAGCTTTCAGCCAACTTTTTCACTCTCCACTTTCACTTTCATCAAGAGGCTTTTGAATTCCTCTTCACTTTCTGCCATAAGGGTGGTGTCATCTGCATATCTGAGGTGATTGATATTTCTCCCGGAAATCTTTATTCCAGCTTGTGTTTCTTCCAGTCCAGTGTTTCTCATGATGTACTCAGCATGTAAGTTAAACAAACAGGGTGACAGTATACAGCCTTGACTTACTCCTTTTCCTATTTGGAACCAGTCTGTTCCATGTCCAGTTCTAACTGTTGCTTCCTGACCTGCATACAGATTTCTCAAGAGGCAGGTCAGGTGGTCTGGTATTCCCACCTCTTTCAGAATTTTCCACAGTTTATTATAATCCACACAGTCAAAGGCTTTGGTGCCGGGGTCCAGCCCCGGTGGATCCAGGGAATTCGAAGTGGGGACGGCGTCATGGCGTCGGCGAGGATCAGGAAACAATTGCTTAATTAAACGTTAATTAAGGATATAAAGAGTAATAGAATGGGGATAGCTCAGTGAGGAAATTCAGTGGAGAAAAGAGGCTGAATAATTCAGCCAGAAGGTAAGAGAAGGAACGACATGGTGAGACCAAGTTTCGGTGAACAAGGCCCGCACTTTATTTTCCAAAGTAGTTTTTATACCTTAAGTTATGCATAGAGGATAATGGGGGAAGGGGTAGAGTCATGCAGTAAGCCAGGCTTTCTTCCTGCAAACTTATCATATGCAAAAGTTTAGGTGATTTGCATCATCTTCTGGCCCGGAGGCCTTTTTCTCTAAAGGTGATTATTCTAAAGTCAGGCGCCAGCCTCCAAAAAGCATTAGATAAAGTTGCATTCCTACAGAGCAAAGGTGTGGTGGGCTATAACAAGAAAAAGAATTAACTCAAGGGTCCCAGGTTACAAACATTAAAGCTACTACTTACACCAATTATATTAATCAATACACTGCCAGGGACACAGCAGATAAGGGATATGGA
>NW_011488297.1:13807-31221 GCF_000754665.1 Bison bison bison
GCTACTACTTACACCAATTATATTAATCAATACACTGCCAGGGACACAGCAGATAAGGGATATGGAAACTTAGCAGCAAACATTGGCCCAACAAGTGAAAATCCCTTCACCAATACAATTTCTAATCAATCTTTTAACTGCTCAAAGGAATCTGTATTTAGACAGTTTAGAACATCTCATGCCTTTCACAGTTGGGAGGCTCTGAACAATCACGTGTGGCCGGAAAAACCTGTTCAAGCAGGCTACAGGATTTCCAAAGGAGTTTGTAGGTTAAACACTGTCACACCCAGGAATTATTAACTGGAGCTGTAAGCTAACTCTTTTTTCAGAGAGAGGTAGTGGGGGACAGCCCCCCATAAAGTCAGAGGTGTAGGTGAAAGCATAAAGCAGAAAGTAGGCAGACTCTGGTTTTGGGGGTAGATGGGGGACTCCTGAGGCTCGATCCCGCCTTTGTGTATATATGCTGAGCCTCCTTCCTCATGACCTTTGTCATGGGCGGAGTTCCTCATGCTGGCTACCAGCAGTCATAGAATTCAAGTTGAGCTATTCCAGATCCTGAAAGATGATGCTGTGGAAAGTGCTGCACTCAATATGCAATATGCAATATGCACTCAATATGCAATATGCCGGCTCCCGGCACTTTGGCATAGTCAATAAAGCAGAAATAGATGTTTTTCTGGAACTCGCTTGCTTTTTCCATGATGCAGGGGATGTTGGCAATTTGATCTGTGGTTCCTCTGCCTTTTCTAAAACCAGCTTGAAAGTTTATTCCTCGATATTTAATTTTTTTTGTTGCAATGGTGAATGGGATTGATTTCTTAATTTCTCTTTATGATTTTTCATTGTTAGTGTATAGAAATGCAAATGATTTCTGTGTATTGATTTTGTATCCTGCAACTTTGCTAATTCACTAATTAGCTCTAGTCATTTTCTGATACTGTCCTTAGGGTTTTGTATGTACAGTATCATGTCATCTGCAAACACAGCTTTACTTCTTTTCTGATCTGAATTCCTTTTATTTCTTTTTCTTCTCTGATTACTGTAGCTAGGACTTCCAGAACTATGTTGAATAACAGTGGTGAACGTGGACACCCTTATCTTGTTCCTGATCTTAGGGGGAATGCTTTCAGTTTTTCACCATTGAGAATAATGTTTGCTGTAGACTTATATATGCCCTGTGCTGTGTTGAGAAAGGTTCCTTCTGTGCCCATTTTTTGAAGAGTTTTAATCATAAATGGTTGCTAAATTTTGTCAAAGGCTTTTTCTGTATCCATTGAGATGATATGATCTTGTCTTCAATGTGTTAATATGGTGTATCACATTGATTGATTTGCATATATTGAAGAATCCTTGCATTCCTGGTATAAATCCAACTTGATCATGGTGTATGAGCTTTTTGATGTGTTGCTGAATTCTGTTAGCTAAAATTTTGTTGAGGATTTTTGCATCTCTGTTCATCAGTGATATTGGCCTGGAGTTTTGTTTTTTTTTTAATTGTCTCTGTCTGGTTTTAGTATCAGGTTGATGGTGGCCTTGTAGTATGAGTTTGGAAGTGTTCCTTCCTCTGCAATTTTTGAAAGAGTTTTAGAAGGATAGGTATTAGATGTTCTCTAAATGTTTGATAGAATTCTCCTTTGAAGCCATCTGGTCTTGGGCTTTTGTTTTTTGGGAGATTTTTGATCACAGCTTCAATTTCAGTGCTTGCAGTTGGGTTGTTCATAATTTCTATTTCTTCCTGGTTCAGTCTTGAGAGATAGAAGTTTTCTAAGAATCTGTCAATTTCTTCCAGGTAATCCATTTTATTACCATAGTTGTTCATAATAGTCTCATAATCCTTTGTATTTCTGCATTGTCTGAGGTAACCTCTCCTTTTCACTTCTGATTTTGTTGATTTGATTCTTCTCTCTCTCTTTCTTGATGAATCTGGCTAAGGATTTGTCAATTCTGTTTATCTTCTCAAAGAACCAGCTTTTAGTTTTATTAATCTTCATTATTGTTTCTTTCATCTCTTTTTCATTTATTTCTGCTTGGATCTTTGTGCTTTCTTTCCTTCTACTAATTTTAGGGCTTTTCTTTTTTCTTCAGTTGTTTTAGGTGTAAAGTTAGGTTGTCTATTCCATGTTTTTCTTCTTTCTTGAGGTGGGATCATATTGTCATAAACTTCCCTCTTAGAGCTGCTTTTGCTGCATCCCATAGGTTTTGAGTTGTCATGTTTTCATTGTCATTTGTTTCTAGGAATTTTTTTTATTTCCCTTTTAACTTCTTTAGTAACCTGTTGGTGGTTTAGAAACATGTTGTTTAATTTCCATGTGTTTGTGTTTCTTACAGTTTTTTTTTCTTGTAATTGATATCTAGTCTCATAGCCTTGTGGTTGGAGAAGATGCTTGATACAATTTCAATTTTCTTAAATTTACTGAGGTTTGATTTGTGACCTAGGATGTGGTCTAGCCTGGAGAATGTTTCATGTGCCCTTGGGAAGAAGGTGTATTCTTCTGCATTTGGATGGAATGTCCTGAAGATATCAATGAGATCCATCTCATCTAATGTGTCATTTAAGACTTGTGTTTCCTTATTAATTTTCTGTTTTGATGATCTGTCCATTGGTGTGAGTGGAGTGTTAAAGTCTCTTACTATTATTGTGTTCCTGTCAATTTCTCCTTTTATGTCTGTTAGTGTTTGTCTTATGTATCGAGATGCTTCTATGTTGGGTGCATAGATATTTATAATTGTTATGTCTTCCTTTTGGACTGATCTCTTGATCATTATGTAGTGTCCTTCCTTATTTCTTGTACTTTTCTTTATTTTAAGGTCTACTTTGTCTGATATGAGGATTGCTACTCCAGCTTTCTTTTACTTCCTGTTTGCATGCAATATATTTTTCCATCCTCTCACTTTCAGTCTATATGTATCTTTAGGTCTAAAGTGGGTTTCTTGTAGACGGCATATATATGAGTCTTGCTTTTGTATCCATTCAGTCAGTCTGTGTCTTTTGGTTGGAGCATTTGATCCATTTACATTTAATTATTGCTATATATGTTCCTATTGCAATTTTCTTAATTGTTTGGGGTTGATTTTTTAGACCTTTTTTCTTCTGTTCTATTTCTTGACTGTATAAATCCTTTTAACATTTGTTGTAAAGCTGGTTTGGTGGTACTGAATTCTCTTAACTTTTGCTTGTCTGAAAAGCTTTTTATTGTTCCATCAATTTTGAATGAGATCCTTGCCAGGTACAGTAATCTTGGTTGTAGATTTTTCCCTTTCAGTACTTGAAATATATCCTGCCATTCCCTTCTGGGCTGCAGAGTTTCTGCTGAAAGATAGCTGTTAAGTGTATGGGATTTCCCTTGTATGTTACTTGTTGCTTCTCCCTTGCTGCTTTGAATATTCTTTGTTTGTGTTTAGTCTTTGTTACTTTGATTAGTGTGTGTCTTGGCGTGTTTCTCCTTGTGTTTATCCTGTATGGGACTCTGTGAGCCTCTTGGACTTGATTGACTGTTTCCTTTTCCATGTTGGAGAAGTTTTCAACTACAGTCTCTCAAAATTTTTCTCATGCCCTTTCTTTTTCTCTCATTTTTCAGGGGCCCCTGTAATTTTAATGTTGGTGCATTTGCTGTTGTCCCAGAGGTCTCTGAGACTATCCTCAGTTCTTTTCATTCTTTTAATTCTTCTAGGCCTTTGTTAATTGATTCTTGCATTTTCTCCATTTTCTTTTCAAGATTTTTGATCATCTTTACTCTCCTTATTCTGAATTGTTTTTCAGGTAGTTTGTCTATTCCTCTTCATATATTTGGAATTCTGTGTTTCTGGTTTGCTCCTTCATTTGTGTAGTGTTTCTTTGCACTTTCATAATTTTTTCTTAACTTGTTGTGTTTGAAGTCTCCTTTTTCCAGGCTTCAAGTGAAGTTGAATTCTTTCCTTGAAGAAGGTTGAATTCTTTCTTTTGGTTTCTGCCCTCCTAAGGCTGGTCCAGTGGTTGTGTAAGCTTTGTGTAGAGTGAGATTTGTGCTGAGTGTTTGTTTGTTTGTGTTTCCTCTCATGGGTAAGGCTGAGTGAAGTGGTAATCCTATCTGTTGATGATTGAGTTTGTATTTTTGTTTTGTTTGTTGTTTAGATGAGGCGTCCTGCACAGGGTGCTACTGGTGGTTGGGTGATGCTGGGTCTTGTGTTCAAGTGGTTTCCTTTGTGTGAGTTCTCACTATTGGATACTCCCTACAGTTAGTTCTCTGGTAGTCTAGGGTCTTGGAGTCAGTGCTCCTACTCCAAAGGTTCAGGACTTGATCTCTGGTCAGAAACAAAGATTGTACAAGTGGTTTGTTATGGCAGTAAGTGAGATTAAAACAAATATCCAAAAATGAGAAACCAAAGATGAACCCCAGACAAATGGCAGTTACAAAATCAGGCAAATAATAGTTAAAATAATGGAATATACACATATACATATACACCCATGAGCAAAGTCAAAACAGTCCAACAAAAATAAAGTACAGTAGATTGATCCAGCAAACAAAGGAAATGAAAAATTATATTTACCAGTTAAGAACAAAACTAACTAAAGCACAAACTGGAAAACAAAACTAAGGCAGTGTGCCAAGTGGGGAATAGAACAATGAAAACAAAACTAACAAATATGTTGAGAGGAAAGGAAGGAAAGAAAAGAAAGAATGGATATACAAATTTAAATAGAGATAGATGAAGATTTATATACATTAAAGATTAATTGCAAGGGGAAAAAAAAAACAGGAAAGGCAAAGAAAGGGATAAATATACCAAAAATACAATAGGTTTTAAAAAATTAAAATTATAAAGAGGAGAAAAGAAAAAAAAATGGAAGAAGAAAGAAAAAAGGAAAACTCCACAGAACTGCAAAAGCCCAATGTAGAGGCAGAGGTTTATAACAACATTAAAAAGTGTGACTGAATATACACATATACATACACACCCATAGGCAAAATCAAAAAAGTCCAACAAAAATAAAGTACAATAGATTGACCGAGTGAACAAAAGAAACCAAAAATTATATCTACCAGAACAAAACTAGCCAAAGCACAAACTAGAAAACAAAACTAAAGCGAAGTGCCAACTGGGGAATAAAGCCTTGAAACTAAAACTAACAACTATGTTGAGAGGAAAGGAGAGAAAGAAACGAAAGGATAGATATGCAAAGTTAGATAAAGGTAGATAAAGAAGATTTTTATATGTTAAAGATTAAATTAACTGCAAGGGGAAAAGAAGCATAGGAAAAGCAAACTAAGGAATAAATATAGAAAAAATAAAAATAGGTTTAAAAAATTTTAAAAAGAGAAAAGAAAAAAAAAGAGGAAAACTCCACAGAACTGCAGAAGCCCAACATAGAGGCAGAGGTTTATAACAATAAAAAATGTGACTAGAAAAAATAAAGCTCAAAAGCTTAATTGGATTTCATAGTGCCAGTAAAATTGACAGCTACAATGGGGGAGGGGGGGAGAGAAAAAAGAAAAAAAAATCCAAAAGAATCTACAGAACAAGTCAAAAAATAAGAATAATAAATGTTTTTCTTGAGTCATTGCTCTCAGCATCCTTTCCCACACTGGGAGTCATAGTCTGCTTTACCTCCCTCGGATGCCCTCCAACACTGTGCTGATCTCTGCACCTGCTGTGGGGGCAGCTCAGATTCTAATCTGGTCCTACTCCTTTGTGTTCTTGCCTCCAGCGTCCACAGCTATCAGAACTACTGAGTGTTCTTTTGTGGGAGCTCTCAGTGACTTTTTATCTATTCCATAGAGACAGTCTTCCTAGTTGATCGTGTGGATTTAATCTGCAGCTTGTACAACTGGTGGTAAGGTTTTAGGTCTTCTTCCTTAGCCACACTGCCCCTGGGTTTCAATTGTGGTTTCATTTCCACCTATACATGTGGGTCGTCCACTGGGGTTTCCTCCTGGGGCTTCCCTTTAGGGCTTGGGTTTGCCCCTGTGAGGGCCAGGTGTGGAGGTGGTGCAGCTGCTTGGGTCGCAGGGGTTCTGGCAGCACCAGGTACTCAGGGGAGTTGGCTGCTAGGGCAGCAGGAAATACAGTGTTCTAGAAGGGTATGGCAACCAGTATAGGCTGGTACACTCCAGGATTCTTGCCTGGAGAACCCCCTGCTCCCTGACAGAGATGCCTGGAAGGCCACAGTTTACAAGGTGGCAAAGAGCTGCACATGACTGAAGTGACTCTATGGGTATAAGACTTTTTTTGCCTGTGGCAGCTCTGCCCCAGTGAGAGTTGAGCATGAAGGTGGCACAGCTGCTTGGCTTGCAGGGACCCTGGTGGTGCCAAGTGTAGAAGGACACGGACTACCTCTGCTGCAGGAGTTATGTCCCTATCAGAGTCTTTTTTCGAGCCTCTTGTAGCTGGCAATCAAAAGGCCTATCTTTAGCTCCGCCGGTTCAGGCACTTAGAGGGCTACCTTGCCTGGGGACCTTCTCAGTTGTTCAGTGTGTCAGGCACGTAGAGGGGCCCTCCTGGCTGGGATCCTAGTCTGTAGGTTGGCGTCCCTAGCACTTAAAGTGGCACCCTGGGTGGGGTCCTACTCTGTAGTGCAGTGTGTCAGGCGTTTGATGGGCCAGCCTCTCTATTGTTCAGCTGCTGATGCTGGCGTGTTGGGAGAGAGAGGCTATGGTGATGGCTCCATCCCCTACCCGTGACTCAACAGTATGGCCTTGCTTCCGCGGCTGCCTGGCTTTCCTCCCTCATATCCCCTCAATCCGTCTCTTTTCCCTCACATCCCCACAGTCCATCTCTCTGCAGTCAACAGCACCCCTCGCCCTGGGATTGCCCCACAATCCCTAAACTCCAGCTCCCAGCTGCTGCGCCTTCCAGGGGACCTGTGTCCCTGTCCGGGGTGTGTACGGCTGTGGTAAGGACTGTCTGATTCTCATTCCATTTAGGCTGCCACAGATCAGCTGTTTCAGCCTTAAATGTTTCTCAGACAATTGCCCCATGCAGGGATTGGACCCCTGCCTCAGTTTCCCCACCCGCCAAGGGCAGGTCCAGTCCTTCTAACCCTCCTGTTTTTCCCATAGTTCCTTCGTCCTACTGAGTTTTGCGTGGTTCTATATATTCTTTTCCATTGGTCAGGTACTCTTGTCCCCTGTTAGCATGCACTTCTGTCTCTGAAGGTGTATTCCTGATGTATCCTTGGAGAGAGATGTACCCCACGTCCACCGACTCCTCCGACATCTTATTCTAGGGAAGATTTTTACCTCTTATTTTTAAGAAAATTCTATTTGAGTCTAGGGTAAATTGAGGAGTATCTTGTAATTAAACTTAAAAAAATAAAAAACTTTTAGTACTGTTCTACTGGAGCTTTTTATTTATGTATGTTTATTTTATATATACTTATTTATAGTTTGAAATCTTACTGTAAACTGTGTCCTAAATAGTATTAATTACACTATTTATTAATGGCTATGCCTGTTTTAATAAAGAGTAATATTTTGAAGCCAAAACAAAATTAAGTATACATTTTTCATTTTTTTGCCAACTGTGGAATATCTCATCATATGACCCACAAGCAAGATATTTGCATTATTTCTTCGACATATCATAATGTTCTCCAAGGACATAAGCATAAATAAGCCACAGCTGCTAAATGTGGAAATCCAAATCATTAGGTTCCCAATAAGTAAATGATTCTTGTCTTGTGTTTTTAGGTTCCCAGATTGTGGTGAGCCATATCCTCGGCTGGTGGACCTGAATTTAGCTGGCGATCCTACTGAAGGAGCCTCAGTGGCAGTGCAGAGGGACTGTGGCTTTTGGTGTCCCTGAGAGTTGAATATTGATCCTGATCTTGGCTGTACCTTTTTGCACATGTGTGATTGTTCACCTCCTTGTCCAAATATGTACTTTAGGAGAGAAGAGCTTTCATTTGCTCGTTATTTCATAGGATTGATTTCAGTCATTTGCCTCTCTGCCACGTTTACTTTTTTAACTTTTTTGATTGATGTGATAAGATTCCCGTATCCTGAAAGACCCATTATAATTTACGGCGTCTGCTACATGATGGTGTCATTAATTTTCTTTATTGGGTTTTTGCTTGAGGACCGAGTTGCCTGCAATGCATCCAGCCCTGCACAGTATAAGGCTTCCACAGTGACCCAAGGATCTCATAACAAAGCCTGTATCATGCTTTTTATGATACTCCATTTTTTTTTACTATGCCTGGCAGCGTTTGATGGGTGCTTCTTACCATCACGTGGTTCTTGGCAGCTGTGCCAAAGTGGGGTATTGAAGCTATTGAGAAGAAAGCCTTGCTATTTCATGCCAGTGCGTGGGGCATCCCTGGAACACTGACCATCATCCTTTTAGCGATGAATAAAATTGAAGGTGACAATATCAGTGGCGTGTGATTTGTTGGCCTCTATGATGTTGATGCTTTGAGGTATTTTGTTCTTGCATCCCTCTGCCTGTATGTGGTGGTTGGGGTTTCACTCCTTTTAGCCGGCATTATATCCCTAAACAGAGTGCGAGTTGAGATTCCATTAGAAAAGGTGAACCAGGATAAACTGGTGAAGTTTATGATCCGGATTGGTCTGTATCTCATACCACTCATGGTTGTAATTGGTTGCTACTTTTATGAGCAAGCTTACTGTGGCATCTGGGAAACAACGTGGATACAAGAACGCTGCAGAGAATATCACATTCCATGTCCATATCAGGTAAGGGAAACCTTGTTCTAAATTTCAAAATATATAACAGTGAAAAGAGCTAATCTTAGCTGTATTTTTTTTTAACTCTTCATGAAAAACCTGAACTTTAAAATTTTGAAGTGAAGTTAATGAACAAATTTATTGTAGTAAGAATGTCATACACACGTTTCTGTTAACATCTTCCTTTTAAAAGATCACTTTCATGAGTCCAAGCCATGGGCTTTTAAGCACTTTACTTCTGTTATCACAGAATAGTTGCTTGTTGACTACTTAGAAGTCTGCAGGTTTGAGGGGAAGATATTGATTAAAAGACAGTGTCTGTGGAAATTTTACTGATACTTAGAACGGGAGTTTTAACAGTTTTGAAAAAAATTAGAATGCATTTGTACAAACATTTTCATCTTTTAGTTGGTCTTAGTTTTTCTTTTTTGCATACTGAATATTTTGTGATTTACCTTTTAATTTAAAGAGATTGGATAATCATAGAATTTTAGATCTAGAGAGAACCTTAGAGATGGTTTATTCAAGTTCCCTCTGTAATTCAGAGTTCTTAAACATCTATCTCATTTGAGGCTTAGAAATGTTAAGTGACTTGCTCACTTTATTAAAGTACTTATGCATTATAGATAACTTCTGTCTACTTTCTTTCCCCTAGTGGCGCAGAGGTTAAAGCGTCTGCCTGCAATGTGGGAGACCTGGGTTCAATCCCTGGGTCAGGAAGATCCCCTGGAAAAGGAAATGGCAACCCATTCCATTATTCTTGCCTGGAGAATCCTATGGACAGAGGAGCTTGGTGGGCTACAGTCCACGGGTCGCAAAGAGTTGGACACGACTGAGCGACTTCACTTTCACTTTCCCCTAGTAGACAGTGAACTCTTTAAATGCAAGAACATATTTTTCATATTTTTTCAAAGCATGTTCTATAGGTTAGTAGATGATGGCATTGAGGATGGGAATATGTAGATTGAGAAGAAAACACATTTTTAAGAAACGTTCCATTTGTACTGGAAACAAGGAGTGTGTGATTAGCGCATAGTCAATTCTCGTAAATACTTGATGACTGAAAATGCCATTTCCTTTTTTATTTTGTGGTATAGATAATTCTACACAAAATTACACTTTAATTATTATATCAGTATAATTTATATTATATATACTGGCTTTTAAAAAACCAACCTATAATTGAGAGACCAGAAAAAATGAATAATTGAAATTTTATTACACTTCTTGATAGAATTGCTTATTAAAAACTCTTAATATGAGTTTTCAGGCCTGAAGCTAAGTAATCAAATTTTGCCTCTAATGAGAGAGAAAGAGATGATTGAATTACATCATGTGCTTCTCCATGTAAGGTTTCTAGGATTACAAATATATATTATCTTAGGACTATAAAAGAAATAACATTTGGCTCCAAAATAATAATCTGAAAAATACCAGACCTCAAACATGTAAATTAGTAAATTAGAGTAGTTGGGACGCCACTATTTTCAAAACATTCCTAAGAATCTTTTAGCATCTTTAGAACCAGTTTGAGCTATATAAAAACCTGTGTGTGTATTCATTTCTTTACAGTCATAGGTTCTATAAGTGTTTTTTATTTCCAACTTACAGAAATAATGTTGGATTTCCAACATCCTAAAAAGAATAGAAAATGGTATAATAACTAATATAGTTATTAAGGTATAAAGTCTGGGTCAGGAATTCCTGGCTTCATATCTCACTCTTATTATTTACTAGTTTTATAGTTTTAGATCAACTTCACCTCTTTCCACTTCAATTCCTCATCTGTAGAATGAGTAATGGAATCTCATAGTAACAAAAGAGTAATTGTGTTAGATATAAATAATAGTAGAATCTGTCTCCTAGGACTGTTTTTAGGCATCTACATGCAGTTAGAAGAGTGCCTTCCGTATAATAAGTGCTCGAATGTTAGTTCTGTTACTCATTTTTTCATTTATTGTTGCTGCTGTTACTGTTTTACACACACACACGTACATAAACTGTTTTTTAAACCATTCAGTACCAAACTTTAGCAAATGCTAAAGTTATTGAGAATATACATGACAGTATGTGTATCACTAACTTGTTCATTTTAACTGCAGTAGAGAGATTTAATGGACAAATATACTTTAATTCATTTACTCATTATTTTGCTGAGGGACATAGAGTTCCAAGTGTTTTACTGTTGTAATACCTACCTTCCTTGTACATGACCAGGAAAGTTCATGGGGTGTATACCTAAAAGTGTAGTCGTGGCATTTTAACATATAGGCATCTTCAACTCAAGTGGTTATTTTTATTTACATTGTCAGTATAGAGTTGGAATTCCCCATTTCGCCCCATCTTGGTGTTCTCGGGCTTTTAAGTTTTTGTCAGCCTTTGAAACAATATCTCAAGCCTGTCTTGATGTTTATTTTTATTTCCCCTATGTCTCGGTGTTTTCATATGTTTACTGGCTGTTCCAGGGTTTCTCTTCTGTGATTTGCCTGTTTGTTGCCTTTGTCCTCTGCTCTGTCAGGTTATTTGCCTTTTATTGTTACTCTTGTTTTAATTCTTCTTCAGTTACTTGCATTGCAGATATCTTATCTTGCTTGTCTTTTCACTTTGTGTTTTCTTTGCCTTTTGTGTTTTAACAAATCCCTGCCTACCTCTAAAAATCATAAAAATGGTCTGCCATTTTTTTCCAGCAGTTTTTTAAATTTGATCTTTTAATTCATGACTCTAATCTCTTGAAATTCATTTTTATCTATGTTATGAGTAACAATTTTAGTTTTTCATATGAATGGTCCTTTTTGCACCATTTATCAAATAGCCCATGTGAATAACAATGCATTACTGTAACATACAAGTTCCATTTTTAGGCTGTCTTATTTACTGCTCTGTTTGAACAATCTTGTTTCAGTCCCACATTTCCTCTACCTTATGCTTCAAAATTATTTTAACTGTTCCTGGCACTCTTCTGTTTGAATTTTAGAATAATTTCTTCATGAGAAACAGTTTGTATTTTGTTGAAATTGTTTTAGGTTTTAAATGAATCCAGGGGAAATTTCTGTCTTTGTGATACTAAGTTTTAGTATCTTTTTGTTTGTTTATTTATGTATTCATTAATTTGTTCCTAGGTACCTTACAGTGTTTGTTTCAATTGTGAATGAGATCTTTTCTCTGTTACATTTTTCAGTTGGTTATTGCTGGTCTACAAGAATGCCACTGATTTTTATATATTGACCTTATATTGAGCATCCCTGCTGAACTCTTCTGCTAGCTCTAATTGTGTGTAAATTCTCTTACGTATTCTTTGTAGAAATCCTGTTGCTGCAAGCAAGGCCAAGTTCATATCTCACATTCCAGTTCTTATGTTTTATTTAAGATTTTTGTGTCTATACTCATGAGATATATAGACTGCAATATTAATAGTTCTTCTTTTCTTGCCACATGTTTTTCCTTTTTGGTGTCAAGGATGTAATAGCTTCATAAAGTGAGGTCTTTTCCTCCTGTTCTTTGAAACAGTTTTTACAATGAATAGAGACTGTCTGCTCTTTGGAAGAGTCGGTATTTCATCCTGTAAAAATCCTCTGTCATGGTATCTTTGAAGTAAAGAGAGAGAAATTTCATCTTTCCAAACTGAAATTCTACGATTTTCCATTCCTCCCTATCTCCTGGCCTTTGGCAACCATTGTTCTACTTTATTTCTCTATGAATTTGACTGCTCTGGGTACCTCATATTAATGAAACTCAAACACTATAATTATAATATTAGTTTTCATTCAGGATTTTACTTCAGAGGAATTTTATACAGACTTGTAAACTGACCACTAGAGCTATTGAATTCCTATTTGAAGTAATATCCATACATAATTGAATACGATTTACTATTACTGAGCATGCCTAAAAGAATGCTTGTCAAATTTCGATGATAATTCCTAATGAGAGGTTTTTAAAATGTAGTAAGCAATGATGTTATCCTTGAGGTAGCTGCCTCAGGTGTCTTGGAGAACATAATATTTGAATATATGTTCATGTGAATATCAGTGCAGTTTCTATCAGTATCATTTCTCCTATTAATGAAACTTTCAAACATTTGAAAATTGTTTGAGGTAGTTGATCACATTGTTTCAAAATACCCAGTTGGGTTTAAAGTAAATTGCATGTATTTAGGTCCCTGATTTGAAGAAAAGTGGGCTTGTGTAAAGTATTTTAAAATATTTAAAATGAATGTCCTTGCTGAAAACAGGAATTCACTGCTTGGATTTTAAAATGCTTTACACCAACTGTTTTTTGCAAGAACACTTTTTTAAAAATGTGTGTTAAATAATTCTTGAGAAAGTAATATTTAATGCCTGAAAAGAGTTGGTCGTGAAATATAGCTTGAGTTTTCAGAATAATGTATATTTTACAGTTTAAAATCAATAAAGTTTATTCCTAGAATATGTTTCATCTTATGTATTATTTAAGTAACAGTAATTTTCCAGGTAGTTTTTTTTTTTTCCTTGTAAAGTATTTCCTCCTATTTATTTAAGGGCTTCTAAGAGGCTCAATGGCACCCCACTCCAGTACTCTTGCCTGGAAAATCCATGGACAGAGGAGCCTGGTAGGCTGCAGTCCATGGAGTCGCTAAGAGTCGGGAACGACTGAGCGACTTTACTTTCACTTTTCACTTTCATGCATTGGAGAAGGAAATGGCAACCCACTCCAGTGTTCTTGCCTGGAGAATCCCAGGGACCGGGAAGCCTGGTGGGCTGCCGTCTCTGGGGTCGCACAGAGTCGGACACTGCTGAAGCAACTTAGCAGCAGCAAGAGGCTCAAAGCATTTTATGAAAGAGTTACACATTTCAAAATTTGCTGATATTTCTAGAAAGCCATTCACATGTAACATATTTATTAAAAACATGGGGTTTAAAGTCCCATCTGTAACACTTTGAGTCTCAGTTTCCTCATGTAAATATAGGGAATAATATGTTAAATACAGTAATATCTACCTCATAGGTGGCTGTGAAGATTAAATGAGAAAGTTAAGCCTCTTACTAGAATGCCATACACAAAGAAAAATTGCATTATTCTGTTGTGGCAAGTACATAATTCCTGAGGTTTAAAAAAGAATTGTTCTTATATTCTGTATTAGAATCATCATTTTGTCTTTTAAACACTGATTTTCAAAAGAACATGTTTCCTTTTCTAAAGTTTCCCCCTTCATTTTTTTCTCTTTCGTCCATCTAATCCAATTATCTATATCCCAAGGAATTTTGATACTAGAACCTGTGTTTCAATAATAGAAATGTGTTACCGTAATAGAAGCAGCTTAGCCAAGACTGTCAAGTTCACATTAGAGCCATTTGTAGAATTTTTTAAAAAGTTATTTGTGTAGAAAACAAACAAAAAACCCATTATTTCTATTTTTCAGCCACAGAAGGCAGCCCATCTGTTGTTTATCTAATCTTGATTCAGAAACATACAAAAATAGAATAATAACATCATATCTAACTTACGATTTTAGCTTCATTTTCTGATAACAGTGTTTCCCCTTCACCAGACAATACCAAAAGGAATCAGCATTGTTTATGAAAGGACCATAAGGAAATGGGTATGTTTTGCTTTTCCAACATTAATGACAGCAAATAATTGTCTATAAATATATAGTATATACTACTAATCTTTTTTTTTTTTTTTCCTGCTACTAATCTTTAAAGTGGTAAGTATCCTGCCTGTGACTTCCTAGCACCAAACTGATTTTTCCTCAGAATTGTTCAGTGCCTGTAGTAGAAGGAAAGAGGGAGAGTTACTGAAAAAATATTCGAAGTCTCTTATAGGAAAGTATTTTGAAATATTATATTTTAGAAGTATAGACTATTAAATTTATTTTAAAAATATTCATCCTATTATGTACAGGCTGTAAAATGCTATCAAGGGGCACTTTTGGATAAATACTTTAAAATATACGAGTCATTTTCATCTGTGCTAAACAGACTAAATAGCCTAAGCCATGAGTTCCATTTTAGTCTTAGATCAACTGGTGGTGGTGGTGGTGGTGATTCGTTAAGTCGTGTCCGACTCTTTGTGACCCGTAAACTGCAGCACTCCAGGCTTCCCTGTCCTTCACTATCAAAGAGACCCGTCTTTGTCTTTTTGGGCTATTGTTATAAATCCCATAGACTAGTTGATAAACAACAGAAAGTTGTTTCTTGTAGGCCTGGAGGCTGGGGAGTCCCAAGATCACCAGCAGGTGCCATGTCTGGTGAGGCCTGTTTCCTGGTTCCTAGACTGCCTGCTGCTTCTCCCTGTCCTCGCCGCATGGGAGCCCATTCCCTCCTGGCCTGACCCCTCCCAGAGTGCCTGCCTCCTAGGATCATCACCATGTGCGGGGTGAAGTTTGAGGGCCCATAAACCGTCAGCCCATTGCAATCCCTAAGTATACTCTGCATTATTTCAGTCCTTTGAAATAATTCGAGCTTTCCTAATGGCCCAATACATATTCTTTTTGTTATATGTTTGTTGGGCTCTTGAAAATAATATGTATCAGTGGGAATGCAATGTTCTGTGTGTATCAGTTACATCAGGTTTGTCACTCATGTAATTCAGATTCCAGTAGCCACGTTGAATAAAAGCAGAAGTAGGTGAAATTACCTGTAATATATTTTATTTTAACACACCCAAAATATTTCAGTGTGTAATCAACATGATAAAAGCTAATGAAATATTTCACGTTCTTTTTTTCATGCTAAGTCTTTAAAATCCAGTGTGTGTTTCAGGCTTGCAGCACATCTCATTGTAGAGCCAGCCACATTTTAGGTACTTCATGGCTGCAGGTGACTACGTACCAGGGAGCCCAGTTCCACGAGAGATGTGTCTTTAACATCTCCCACTGGGATTATGAACTCGGCTGTTACTCCTTTTCTATTTCTGTCAGTTTTTATGTATTGATATTTTGAGGTTATGTTATTAGGTACATTCAAATTTAGAATCCTCATCTTCTTGCTAGACTGAACTTGTAACAGTATGAGATGCTCTTTTTTATCGCTAGTAATGCTTCTTTCTTTAGACACTGTTTGACAGTGATATTGCCACGTCAGTTTTCTGTCCTTGTTAGCCTGGGTATCTTTTACTTTCACCTGTCTAAAAGATCTTCCATCTTAACATGTAACTCTGAATACTGTATAGTTTTCATTGGAATCAGTTTGAGTATTGGCTCTGTTTATAATGTTGATATTCAGTGTGTAGATACCATGTTGCTGTGTGTTTCCTGTTTGTCCCACCTAGTCTGTGTTCTTTGCTCTTGGCCTTCTTTTAGAAGTATGAAGTGTTTCTCTAGTTCTGTGCTCCTCTGCCAGGTTGTTGGGTGCACATTCGCAGACACAGCATGTGTTTTACTTTCAAGTCTAACTTAGTACTTTCACTGCCTCCCTGACACGACTGTTTCCTCCTTGTCACTGTTACACTTTAAACTGTTAGATATATTTTTGGCGTTAACATCATTGTTCTGTAGAGTTAATACTTACCCTCACAGTTACCTCATTGTTGGTCTTTACTTGTTTTTTATATTTCCTTCAGAAACTACTTTTCTTTTTCCCAAAGCACTGCCTTAATATTTCTTTTAGTTCATGTGTGTGGGTGATGAGTTGTCTCATTTCCATTTGCCCTTAAAGTCTCTATTTTGCTTTCACTTTCGAAGAGTGTTTTTGTTGGGTATAGAATTCCAGGTTGGTGGTTATTTGTTTTTCAGCATTTTACAGATGCCAGTCCATTATCTTCTGACTCCCTTGTTCTTGGAAAGTCAGCTGTCAGTGTTGTGCCATTAAAAGCCACACCTTTTTTCCTCTGAGCGCTTGAACATTTTTCTTCTTGCCTTAGGCACCCTCAGAGCTGCTGAAATCAATGTGTGGTTTTCATTTTTGACTCAATGGTCTGATTCTTGAACTAACTCTTGTCACTGTCCCTGTCAGTTCAGTTGCTCCATGTCTGACCCATCGCAACCCTATGGACTGCAGCATGCCAGGCTTCCCTGTCCATCACCAACTCCCGGAGCTTGCTCAAGCTCATGTCCATCAAGTTGGTGATGCCATCCAGCCAGCTCATCTTCTGTCATCCCCTTCTCCTCCTGCCTTCAGTCTTCGCCATCATCAGGTTCTTTTCCAATGAGTCAGTTCTTTGCATCAACTGGCCAAAGTATTGGAGCTTCAGCATCAGTCTTTCCAATGAATATTCAGGACTGATTTGCATTAGGGTTGACTGATTGGATCTCCTAGTAATCCTTGGGGCTCTCAAGAGTCTTCTCCAACTCCCCAGTTCAGAAGCATTGATTCTTTGGCGTTCAGCCTTCTTCTTGGGCCAACTTTCACATCCATACATGACTACTGGAAAAACCATAGCTTTGACTAAATGAACCTTTTTTGGCAGAGTAATGTCTCTGCTTTTTAATACGCTGTCTAGGTTTGTCATAGGTTTCCTTCTGAGGAGCAAGCATCTTTTAATTTCACCATCTGCAGTAATTTCGGAGCCCAAGAAAATAAAGTTTGTCACTGTTTCCATTGTTTCCCCATTTATTTGCCACGAAGTGATGGGGCCGGATGCCATGGTCTTCATTTTTTGAATGTTGAGTTTTATGCTAGCCTTTCACTCTCCCCTTTCACTTTCATTAAGAGGCTCTTTAGTTTCAACCCCTGGAGGCATTTCTTATTCCCCTTTCTGTCTTTTCTCCACCAGGAGGGTCCCCATTTATAGTTTTTAACAATGTAGTTTTAACAACAGGCTCCTTCA
>NW_011488297.1:31823-34963 GCF_000754665.1 Bison bison bison
ACCCCAGGGAGGAGCTTTCCAGCATCTCCAGCGTCTGGAAGCCTGGGGTGCCTCCCAGGGCCCCCTCTTCTCGGCAGGTCCTGAAGCCCACCATCTGTCTCCTGAGCACCACGAGTTGACTGATACTCAGCACTCAGCTGGTTTGGGCAGAGCGTTGGGTACATTTTCTGACATCTGGACTGACTCGTCAGGCCTGCGCTTGATTTTTTGTCTCCACAGCCCAAGGAACCCTCCAGAGCTGTGTTAGCCAGTCCCCTCTGCTTGATTTTTTCCCTGCCTTTTCTTCACAGAGTCGGCTTTGCTCAGATGCCTGGAGGGAAGGAGCAGCCCTGTCAGTCTCCAGCTCCCTCACTGGGCTTCCCTTTTGTTTGAAATCTTGGATTGTGGCTGCCTAAGGACCTCTTTTAAACCATATTTAGCGAGGAGCCTGGTAGGCTGCAGTCCATGGAGTCGCACGGAATCAGACACGACTGAACGACTTCACTTTCACTTTTCAGTTTCATGCATTGGAGAAGGAAATGGCAACCCACTCCAGTGTTCTTGCCTGGAGAATCCCAGGGATGGGGAAGCCTGGTGGGCTGCTGTCTATGGGGTCGCACAGAGTCGGGCACGACTGAAGTGACTTAGCAGCAGCAGCAGCTCTTGGTAGGCTGACCTACAAGCTGCTTGCGTCTGTCACTGGAAGTGGAGACACCCTGGGGGTCTTCTGTCATCTGAAGCCACATGTAACTCACAGTAATTGTATTGATCAAGTTTATTTGATACCGGGGAAAACAAGAACCAGGGGTCCTTGCTTGGTACCCACTGTTGTGTTTCTGATCAGAATCCCCAGCTTGCCCGGGCTGTTTCAGTGCCACGTGAACTTGGGAAGGAGGTGGAGCAAGCGGCCCACGCAGCCTGGAGACAGAGGAGGTCTCCCCTCTTCCCTTGCCCCTGCCGGCCCAGGGCAGGCCTTGCGATGACAGGCTGCTGGTGGTGGAGGAGAAGGCTGAGGAGGGGTTACGTGACCTGTATTCTGTGACATGGTTACATGTGGGTTTTCTTTTTCAGTTTGAAAAAATGACTGCTTTTAGTCTTCCCTCCAGTTTCACTTTAAGGTGGAAAATGAAGATTTTATTTGTAAAGTTGAGCACAGTAACCTTACAGTCTTTTTGAAAGCAGCAGTTGAAGTTTTAAAAACACATCTCTGAGAACTCCAGTAGATAAAGCCAAAAAAAAGAGAACGTGTTCAGGGTGAACTGAGGGCGGGACCCCAAACTGTACTCTGTCTCTCCCAGAGTGTGTAATTGCTGAGATGGGTGGATATAGGACCTCAAGCACCCTGGGGACCGAGGTCCTCAAATATCAGCAGAGGTCCGGGCTGAGCCAGGAGCAATGTGGCCTGTGCCCTGGCGAGTGGAGAGCCGCGAGGGTGGGAGTGGGGCCAGAAGAGAGGTGGGAGACTCAGGCGGGGTCTGGGAGGCGCTGGCTGTCACGGCTCGAGGCAGGGACACCCCTGAACCTCCACCATGCAGCCCCCATGGGGCAGAGTCATCTGGCAGCTCAGGGTCTAAGTTAAGAGGGCGAGTTCACAGCAGGTTGAATGAACCCCTGTACCCACTGTGGGTTCATTTTAAGTGCCTGGAGTGAGGTTGGTCAAGCCCTTGCTGAGCTCGAGTGAGGGAGTCCTACAGGGAGGACCGAGCTCAGGGTGAGAGTGAGGGGCAGCTAGCGTGGTGAGTCCTCAGCTGGGTGGGTTTTGAGGACACCCTTGAGTTCAGGGGTGCCCTTTCAGTAGCCTCACTGGAGGCTTGTTTGGGGAGTAGAGGGGACAGAAGCCCACTTAAAAGACTTGCTCATTCCCAGGGGTGGTGGTTTCTGAAGCAGTTTATACTGGTCGGTTTGACTGTGACCCAGTACCCTGCAGGGTCATGTTTGACAGGGGGCCTGAGCCGTGGGCACGGCCTTCTTTCTGCTGCACCCCACACTCACCTGACGTCTTTTTGACAGCCCCTCCCCTCTCTCTGCACCCTTGACCGTGGGCCTGAGCCCAGCCCCCCTGTTACCACGGAGCCCCTTGTGACTGAGTGGGTTCCAGTTCCGGGCTCCTGGGAGACGTGCTGGAGCTAGAGCCTTCATGCCATTTGGTGGTCATAGTGTGAGAGCAGTGGTTATAGTGTGAGAGCAGAGTGTGTGAGAGTGGTGTGTGAGAGCACTGGTCGTAGTGTGAATAGTGGTGGTCGTAGTGTGAGATTGTTGGTGATAGCTCGGTGGCCAAGGTATCCTACTGTGAAACAGTGGTTGCCCCCGAGTTGGGGGCTGCCCCTATCCACGAGGATGGGTTGCAGAAGGGCCCACCTGTGGGTGTTATTCCAGCACTGCAACCCCAAGGCAAAGGCCAAGACTAGGAAGGACTTGGCTTCAGCCCACGTCCTGGAAGCAGAGTGGCCTGAGGTGAGAGCAGCCAGGGGCTGGGCCCGTTGGATTGGCCCTCACCCGGTGAAGCGTTGGGGTTGTGTTTCATTTTGTTAACATGATTGTGGGCCCTGGGCCTCTTATCTTGTAAGAGGTTGTGCAGTTGCTGCATGGAGGATGGGCGGGGGCCCCACAAGAAGGGAAACACTGGCTGGAGGAGTCACTGGGGCACGTGGACTGAGCTATAGAGTCAGTCCTTGAAGCAGAAAGGCTAAGCCTCTTAATGTCTCCCTTCTTCCAAAGAAAGGATACACGGGCTGGAGGAATGTCTGGGGCATGAGGATTGAGCTAGAGAGTCAGTCCTTGAAGTAGAAAGGCTAAGCCCGTTAATGTCTCCCATCTTACAAAGCACAGACCAGTGTGTCCAGTATTTTAATGATGGGTACCTACTGCTTACGTGTATGACATACACCCTCATAGCTACACATGTCTACTACATGCCTCTTACAAGTGCTAGACACTGTTCTGGGTGCTGAACACTCGGTATGTAGTAGGGGATACATAGCCCAGGATTTTTTAATTTCTGCAAAGAAAAATAGAATGAAAGACTCCGTGTGGTTCAGTTTAAGCAAGTTCACCACGTGGATGGCCCCGCATGCATGCAAATTGTGGTAAAGTACATATAACATAAATTTAACATTTTAACCAGTTGGTTGAATGACTGGGTGGCTTCAGTGGAGTCAGGC
>NW_011488297.1:37304-38069 GCF_000754665.1 Bison bison bison
GACTGGAGCCTACCAGGCTCCTCCGTCCATGGGATTTTCCAGGCAAGAGTACTGGAGTGGGGTGCCATAGAGTTGAGTTTTTCCAGGTGGAGTTTTGCTGTCTTTACTTATTTCTTTACTCTGATCCAATTTTTTGATTTTAGCAGATGATTCTTACAGAGGAGAATAACCAGGAAAAGATACTAATGGACAGGGTGCTTGATATACATCACGAGCAAGAAAACATGCCAAGCGCCAATGGAAAGACAAGTCCTTGGTCTCGCTCTCTGTCTGGTTCTGTTTTACCATCCAGTCTGTGCGGGGCTGTTGGGACCTCTCACCGATGCACTATGTAGGTCTGAGCGGCCGTGAGGGTCCTGTGAGCTCCCAGAGTGCAGAAGGCAGTTTTGACCTCACCAATTGCCCAGAAGTACTGTGTTCCCTCCCTCCCAAAAGCAGGCTGTGTAAGGCTTCCTTTCCCACTTAGAGACCCTCCGATGGCTCTCTAACCCATGAGGAAGACCTGGCTAAGGTGATCAAGCTCCAGGAAATCATATAGAGGCAATCACGGGAGCAGAGCCAGATGAAGGAGCGCCTGGCAGCCCTCTCTGCCCACGTGACAGAGCTGGAGGAGGACTTGGACACAGCCAGGAAGGACCTCCTCAAGTCCGAGGACATGAACACAAAACTGCAGCAGGGTGTCCACTGCTGCCTCTCTTAGATTTCCTGCCCATTTACTTCACCACAGAGCACTGAGTAGACTTCCCTGTGCTGTACACTAGGTCC
>NW_011488297.1:38169-39000 GCF_000754665.1 Bison bison bison
CTGTGGAGCTCGTTCTCTCGGAGAGATGGGAGCATGCTGTGTGGGCTCTGCTGAGGCAGCTTGCCTGGCCATCTTCTCGAGTTTTCTGAGGTTTCGCTCCTTGAAGGGATGTGTGACAGTGATACTGGTGGTCAGACAAGTCGAGTGGCGTTTGCTCACCCTCAGATCCTCAGGCCCGAGCTGTGTAACCATGTGGAATCGTGATGTTTCTGGCGGTCGTGTCTGCGGGTGTCGTGATTTATGAGAAACTCCCTAGCGGTCACTGTGAAAACAGAAGAGTGTTGGGGATTCAGGCCTCCTTCTGTGAGCCTCACCTCTCCTCTGTGCACAGACAGACGGCACCCACCCAGCCCACCCCTCCCCCGTGAGACCGTCTCAGAGAGAACCCCTCCAACATGTGGTACAGCAGGTGTACTTGTTTAGTAGCTTGGTGTGAGTAATTCTGTTTGAGAACTCAAAACAGAAATATTCGCACAGGTTTGTATAACCTACTCACACTACTCTTTGGCAACAGGAGGAGATTAGGTGTCAGAGTTTAATACGTATAGAATTCTAGAAAAAGCGTTTTTAAGACCTTTCACTTTTAATGTTAGGACTTTGCCCACATTGGTTACTTAGTGACAAGGGAGGGACCTGAAATGGATTTTGAACTGGCAGACAGGAGTTGCACCAGCAGCAAGTTCTGGTCCTGGTTTGAGTGTTTCATACATATGGTGTAACTCTGCTTTAGAAGAATTAGGCTTGAGAAGGCTGCTCCCAGCTGTGTACAATTTGACTTCTGTTTCCACTCATTAATATTCTTACTTTAATTCTGAGGAAATTGCATGAGAC
>NW_011488297.1:41935-42664 GCF_000754665.1 Bison bison bison
GGGCGGGAGACGCGGCTTGGGCAGGGGCCAGTGCTGCCTTTCTCTGCCGCTCCCGTCTCTGCCGCCAAGTGTGTGCATGTGTGAAACTGAAGGCATGGCGCCCAGGTGTGGAACCTGCTTGCTCAGACGTGGCGCTGGAGTCTCACATGCCAAACTGCTGGTCGAGACATGGTGTGTGTGTAGGATGGCTGTTCCTAGGCAGGAGGAGAACAGTAGTTGTACTGTGACAGAAGGCGTGTCAGGAAAGGGTGATGATGGAGGCTCGCATCACCAAGTCCTGAGAGAGGTTTCCCGAAAAGGTTGGCCACACAGCGATACAGACCATCCAGGAAATAGAGTGGGGATCCCGGGTCCAGCCTCACGTGTCAGTACTGTCCCCACCATGCCTGTGTTCTTGGCCCTGGACTGCAGAGCTTCACAGGCGGGCTCCCAGGGGGCAGTAGTTCTGACTCCCATCGTGAGACCCGTGGTGAGGCGCCCTCCCCGCTTAGGCAGAGAGCTCAGTGTCTCCCGATCAGGGGTGCACTTCCTTACTTTCAGAACTGCTGCTCAGAGGCTGTTGAAATCGGGATGCTGTTTATGACTAAGCCAATTCAAAGTCAACTTTTGTTTTGCTTTAAAAATCTTTGAATGCCAATGCCTTATTGTGGAAGCTGTGACAGGTTTTGTTTCCTTGGGCTCAAAAATCACTGCAGACGGTGACTGCAGCCATGAGATTAAAAAAGGCTT
>NW_011488297.1:42764-43285 GCF_000754665.1 Bison bison bison
CTTCTGCCTGTGATCTTCCTCTCCAGGCTTGGTTTCTCCTCTCCCCTGGCATCTCTGCTGTCCGTCCCCGGTCGGCCTTCTAGTCCGACCTTTTGTCTTCCGGAAGCTGTACCACTCAGGAGGCTAAACAGTTCGAACTTCCTTCCCAGCTTAGGAAGGTAGAACGTGTGCCTCGCGCTTGCCGCTGCCTGCTGCCCACGCTGGCTCACCACAGGCAGTCCGAGGAGGGAGCGCAGCGGCCGCGGGTGCGAGCCCGGGGCAGGGGGAGCACGTCTCCTCTCACGAGCTGGTCACCAGCACCCTCCGTGAGCCACGTGTCACACACGAAGCCACGCAGGCTGTGTGAGCAGGCATGCGGGCGTGACCCCCGCGAACCCGGGCCCGTGGTCTGCACAGAGCATGGCCCACTTGCCGCCCCTGCAGTCACAGCCCGTGTGCCGTCAGGACAGGGTTGTTGCGAATGGAGCTGACGCTGTTTTTGGCCGACAGGCGGCAGAGAGACACCGCAGAATCAAGGATAA
>NW_011488298.1:0-258 GCF_000754665.1 Bison bison bison
TGGAAAAACCAAAGCTTTGTCTAGATGGACTTTTGTCAGCAAAGTAATGTCTCTGCTTTTTAATACACTGTCTAGGTTTGTCATAGCTTTTCTTCCAAGGGGGAGGCATCTTTTAATTTCATGGCTGCAGTCACCATCCGCAGTGATTTTGGAGCCCAAGAAAAGAAATGCTGTCACTGTTTCCATTGCTTCCCCATTTATTTGCCATGAAGTGGTGGGACCAGATGCCATGATCTTAGTTTTCTGAATGTTGAGTTT
>NW_011488298.1:3565-4051 GCF_000754665.1 Bison bison bison
GTCTGCAGACACCTCTAAATCTGGGTCTTATCCTCCATCCCACTCCTGGGCAGGGTGTCCAATTCAGAGCCTCAGCTGCAGGGTTATCAAAGCCCCTAGACAGAATAAGTTCAGTTCAGTTCGGTTCAGTCGCTCAGTCGTGTCCAACTCTTTGAAATACCATGGACTGCAGCACACTAGGCCTCCCTGTTCATCACCGACTCCCGGAGTTTTCTCAAATTCATGTCCATTCAATCAGTGATGCCATCCAACCATCTCATTCTCCGTCATCCCCTTCCCTTCTTGCCTTCAATCTTTCCCAGCATCAGGGTCTTTTCAAATGAGTCAGTTCTTCACATTAGATGGCCAAAGTACTGGAGTTTCAGCTGCAACATCAACACTTCCAAAGAATATTCAGGACTTATTTCCTTTAGGATGGACTGGTTGGATCTCCTTGCAATCCAAGGGACTCTCAAGAGTCTTCTCCAACACCACAGTTCAAAAGCA
>NW_011488298.1:4151-5091 GCF_000754665.1 Bison bison bison
GGAAATATGCTTTGGCCAAGAGAGAAGGGACAGGTGTATGGTAGAGAATTCAGAGAGAGAGATGAAACCTTAGGAACCTTCAAAAGGGACTGAAGGAGGAAGGGAGTCACAAGGAAACCATTCAGCACAGCATTGAGATACCAGGAGACTATGAAATACATAGAAGACTATGAAGCACAGTGGCTCTAACGTGTGGTTCTATGATTTTCTCCAGCAGTAAACAGCACTACAACCATTTTCTGAAGCCAAGCTCTGTATCTCTGGCCTCAGAAAATGGGGTCTGTGATGTTTGTTAAAGGAGAATGGAGCCTGACATTGCTTATGAGGGGCAAGGATGACTTTGAGGAGGTCCTGCTCCCTGCAGTGACAGCTCTCATTAGTTACTCTGTATCTGTTTTGTTCTTCTTTCTGTGCTCATTTTTTTTGGTGGGGGTCACTTGGGTGGGGGTCTTTTAATGGGATGTAAAACGTTGTCTTCAGTTAAAGGGGAGGATGAGGCAAGGATGCTCCAATCTCTGTAAACATGGACTGATGAGCATGACACCCACTGGTGGCCAAAGGAGGAACTGGTGGGAATGGTCTGCTGTAACAAATTCACTTGCACTTCTCAGATGGCATGGGTGCTTTGGTTAACTTATTCTCTCTGTCCCATCTGATCTGATCTTTATCATGAGTGCCCATTCTCTGGAGTGGGTACTATGTGGCAAAAAAAAAAAAACAAAAACCACTGAATTTATATCTAACATGGTAAGTGCAATCTGACGCTATCATGTGAATGGTTCATTTAAAACTGTTTTGGTGCAATGCTCAGTCTCTCAGATTTCCACCCCACTTCCCTGCTCCTTTCCAGGGTGGGGAAGGTGTATGTATGGTTTACACATCTCCTGGGTGACAATGCGAAGAAGTGGAGGGGGGCTGTTTATGAAACTCTTATGCTGCT
>NW_011488298.1:7098-8897 GCF_000754665.1 Bison bison bison
GCTACACTCAGTGCCCCCAAACCTGAAGCAGGCCACTGCCGACCCACACCTCTGCTGGAGACTCCTGGATACTCCCAGGCAAGTCTGGGTCAGTCTCTTGTGGAGCCACTGCTCCTTTCTCCTGGGTCCTGGTGCAGACAAGATTTTGTTATGCCCTCCAAGAGTCTATTTCCCAGTCCTGTGTAAGTTCTGGCAGCTCTATGGTGGGGTTAATGGTGATCTCCTCCAAGAGGGCTTATGCCATACCCAAGTCTGTTGCACCCAGAAGCCCTGTCCCTGTGGCAGTCCACTGCTGAGCTGTACCTCCACAGGAGACACTCAAACACAGTTCTGTCTCAGTCTCTGTGGGGTCCCTGGATCCTGGTACACATGAAGTTGATTTGAGCCTTCTGAGCAGCTCTGGCGGGAATGGGGTTTGATTCTAAACGTGAATTCGTCCCTTCTACAGTCTTGCTGGGGCTTCTCCTTTGCCCTTGGACATGGGGTATCTCCTCACAGCTGCTCCTGTGCCTACCATCTTACTGGGGTTTCTCTGACCTTGGACGTGAGGTGTCTCTTCATGGCTGCTCCAGCAAAGTACAGCCGCCACTCCTGACCTTGGATGTGGGTTATCTCCTCACAGCTGCTCGCTCCAGCCCTAGAAGGTTAGGCTTCCTTCATGGTAGAACCCTTGGGTCTGAACTCAGCCGATTTCCACATTTCTGCTACAGGGAATGAAGCCCCTAGGGGTCTGCCCACCACGGCAGGAACCACGATCATATCCAGAAGGCTAAATTCTTAAACTCCAACCATTCTTCTGCCCACTTTGTATATGATGGAATGATCCAAAAGAAATGGGGAGCCTGACAATTCAGGAAACCAGAATGAGCATTGCAAAAGCTCACTCCTTGAGAAGGATGAAGGATATGGATTCCAGGTGAAGGCCTCAAATGGGATATGGTCACCTCCTCCATAGGGGCAGCAGCGTGCCAGGGTGGAAACAGGCAGATTGGGATTGGGAAACTCGAGAAATCCCATGGGATTGCTTCTGTCTTCTCCACGAATTATTGGCGGGTGGGGCTGGTGCTCATTAGGATGGAGGAAGGTTACTAGTGTGTAGTGTAGGTAGCTAAGAGTGACAATGAACAGCAATTCGTCTCTGGTCATGGATTTAAGATAAAACACTTCTGTAAAGTTGTAAAGTTTTCTCCTCAATGCTCAGGTGCTTAGAGACAGGCAGGGAGTGGGCAGGTAGGAGGGTGCAAGGAGCACAAGAGGTGTGTTTGCAGGGGAGAGGTGTGTTTGCAGGGGACAGCTTCCAGCCCTGGCTCAGCAGAGTGAGGAGAGGCATGGCTGATGGTGTGGAAGGACATGTGGTCGGTGAGCTGGAGGTCTCCAGGAGGTTGAGGCTATCAATGCATTAGAGTGAGGGTTCTGGAGGACAGGATATCATATTGAGGGTGATGAGAGGCAGGAGTGCTAGAAACAGACACCATGAGGGGCACGGTCTTTCCTGATACCCAGGGTGGGACTGTGGGCAGAGGCATGCTCCGGTGGGGAGGAAGGGAGCATCGCTGAGGACGGAGAGGCTCCGGGATGACCTGGTGAGCCTCGTAGGCACTGAGGACAGATCAGAAGAGTGAGGGCTGACAGGAGAATAGTGAGTGTGCCACAAGAGGAGCACATTCACAGGCCCGGAGTGGGCAGGAGGAGAATGGCCAGGGGATTTGTACCAGTCCCGGTTTATTGACTATGCCAAAGCTTTGACTGTGTGGATCACAATAAACTGTGGAAAATTCTGAAAGAGATGGGAATACCAG
>NW_011488298.1:8997-10356 GCF_000754665.1 Bison bison bison
CCCACTTTCTTCTATTTAAGTCTGAATTTGGCAATAAGGGGTTCATGGTCTGAGCCACAGTCAGCTCCCAGTCTTGTTTCTGTTGACTGTATAGAGCTTCTCCATCATTGGCTGCAAAGAATATAATCAATCTGATTTCAGTGTTGACCATTTGGTGATGTCCATGTGTAGAGTCTTCTCCTGTGTTGTTGGAAGAGGGTGATTGCTGTGACCAGTGCGTTCTCTTGGCAGAACTCTATTAGCCTTTGCCCTGCTTCATTCTGTACTCCAAGGCCAAATTTGCCTGTTTCTCCAGGTGTTTCTTGACTTCCTACTTTTGCATTCCAGTCCCCTATAATGAAAAGGACATCTTTTGGGGGTGTTAGTTCTAAAAGGTCTTGTAGGTCTTCATAGAACCGTTCAACTTCAGCTTCTTCAGCTTTACTGGTCAGGGCATAGTCTTCGATTACCATGATATTGAATGGTTTTCCTTGGACACGAACAGAGAACATTCTGTTGTTTTTGAGACTGCATCCAAGTACTGCATTTTGGACTCTTTTGTTGACTATGATGGCTACTCCATTTCTTCTAAGGGATTCTTGCCCACAGTAGAAGACATAATGGTCATCTGAGTTTAATTCACCCATTCCGGTCCATTTTAGTTCGCTGATGCCTAAAATATCGACGTTCACTCTTGCCATCTCCCGTTTGACCACTTCCAATTTGCCTTGATTCATGGACCTAACATTCCAGGTTCCTATGCAATACTGCTCTTGACAGCTTTGGACCTTGCTTCCACCACCAGTCCCATCCACAACGGGGTGTTGTTTTTGCTTCGGCTCCATCCCTTCATTCTTTCTAGAATTATTTCTCCATTGATCTCCAGTAGCATTTTGGGCACCTACCAACCTGGGGAGTTCATCTTTCAGTGTCCTAACTTTTTGCCTTTTCATACTGTTCATGGGGTTCTCAAGGCAAGAATACTGGTTTGCCATTCCCTTCTCCAGTGGACCACATTTTGTCAGAACTCTCCACCATGACCTGTCCGTCTTGGGTGGCCTTACACAACATAGCTCATAGTTTCGTTGAGTTAGACAAGGCTGTGGTCTATGTGATTAGATTGGTTAGTTTTCTGTGATTGTGGTTTTCAGTTTGTCTGCCCTCTGATGGCAAAGGATAAGAAGCTTATGGAAGCTTCCAGATGGGAGAGACTGACTGAGGGGAAAATTGGGTCTTGTTCTGATGGGCAGAGCCATACTTAGTAAATCTTTAATCCAGTTTTATGTTGATGGGTGGAGCTGTGTTGCCTCCCTGCTATTTACCTGGGGCCAAACTATGGTGGAGGTAATGAAGATAATGGTGACTGCCTTCAAATGATTC
>NW_011488298.1:11740-13486 GCF_000754665.1 Bison bison bison
GGTAGGCTGCAGTCCATGGGGTCGCTAAGAGTTGGACACGACTGAGCGACTGAACTGAACTGAATGAAGTACCATAGACTGAGTGGCTTGAACATTTATTTCTCATAGATATGGAGGCTGAAAAGTCCAAGATCAAAGCAGTAATAGATTTTATGTCTGTTGAAGGCCTGCTTCCTCATTCATAGATAGTCTTCTTCTTGTATATTTATCTGATGAAATAGATAAGAGAGCTGCCTGGAATCTGTTTATAAGGGCCTTAATCCCATTCAGGAGGATCTACCTTCATGACCTAGTCACTCCCAAAGACCTCAGCTCTAAATACTATCACATTAGGGGTTAAGATTCGGCATATGGATTTGGGAGGAGGGGTACACAGACATTCACATTTATAGCACACGTCTAATCAGAACCATCCTCACTGTCAAAACAGATGATCCAAGTTATGATTAAGGAACAGAAAATGAAAAAGCAAACTGCTCCTCTAACCCATGGTGAGGGCCTTCTTGACTCAATTCCTGAACCTTGTACACCCCTATAATTTTATTTTATCTCTGAAAAGATTTGGCTAGTCATGAAAGCAGCTCAACTTGTCTAAGAGGAGAGACTGCAAAATAATTACAGTTGATCCTTGAACAACAAGGGTTTGAACTGCATGGGTTCACTTATATGCCGTATTTTTTTCAATAAATACTACAGTACCATATGATCTGCAGTAGGTTGAAGCCATGCATGTGGAACCCTTGAATTTTGGTATTCAAGACAGGCCCTGAAACCAATCCCCTTCAGATATTGAGGGACAAGTGTACAATAGACACCCATTTTCCTTGCTTCAACCTTGCAGCGAATGAGAAGGAATGACCTTTTTTAGAGGTCTGTGAAAACCCCTTCCTCAGATCACAGTCAATATTTTGAGCAGATTCTTAGTTCCATGGAAAAGTTTTATACCCATGATGTTGTTTTTATTCAGTCTTACTCAGAGCCCAGTTTTGCAGGGAAAAAAAATTCTCATGCTGAAAGCAATAGCAATTATCTGGAATTTGTAATACCACAGATGCATAAGCCTGCGATTTCAGTTGGGGCAAACAAATTTTGGGGTCTCAAAATTTAAAATCCAGGTGTGGCTCAAAATTTTAAATTTAGACCTGAAGAATTAGACAGCTGCAAGGCACTTGGTTGCGGGTCTTTAGGTGGTGCTAGTGGTAAAGAACCCATCTGCCAATGCAGGAGATATAAGAGATGCAGGTTCAAAACCTGGGTCAGGAAGATCTCCTGGAGAAGCAAATGGCTACCTACTCCAGTATTCTTGTATGGAGAATCTCTTGGACAGAGGAGCCTGGTGGTCTACAGTCCATAGGGTTGCAAAGAGTCAGACATGCCTGAAGCGACTTAGCACATAGCATAGGGTACTTGGTGAGGTACCAGTGTACTTTTGGAATCTAGGAGCCTACTTATATGTGCAGGGTTGTGTGTGTGCCCAATAAAGGGCCAAGAAAGCCCCATCAACTCAACTTCTGATTGACCTCAAGGCTCTGAACAAGCAGGAAGTGAAAGATGATGCTTGTAAACTGCCTGAAGTTTCAAGGTGTGTTTTCACACACAGATCCCTTTGATTAAATGAATGGAAGACCTGCTAGCTCATGACATTTAAGAAAACACTGATTATTATCAACTGACCACTAACTATACTGGCAAGAGATGACCCCAAGGAAGCCAAGCTTATAAATAAAAGCAACACTATTTTTTATT
>NW_011488298.1:13586-15703 GCF_000754665.1 Bison bison bison
CCATGACTTTCTGGGCTCTACCCGGGAAAACCAGCGGAAAAGATGAATTTTTCTAGCATTGGTGGCAATTGGTCTCCTCTGACTCTAGATGGCAGCATTGCATTGCACAGCAGCCTTGCCCGCCTCCGGCCCCTCCCTTCGTGCTTTAAAAAAGTCGAAAAAGTCGGCTTCTTTTTAGTCTAAGTGAGCTAGGCAGATCTTTAGGCTAGGTCTGCTCCCTTTAGTGGGGTCCCTTTTGAAAACTCACTGCCCATAGACAAAACCCTTTTGCTTTTCAAGTTGACCTTTCTCCTGTGGAGCTGCCTAGGTTCCTTAGCAACTTGTCCTTCTGCTTCTCTGAATGATCTTGTTATGGGTTTACCCTGGGTTTTCCTGGGTTTTTTATCTCATTATTAAAGTCACTGAACTTAAATATAGGAAATTTGGAATACAGATAAAGTGTAATAAAGAAGGCTAATCTTATTCACAATCCCATTACCTGGTGATGATCATTAATATTTCATGTTTTCATTCATAAATGGGAACTTTAAACATGAAAATCATATTACATCGTGACTTGAATATCTCACTTTTTAAAGTCAGGATTTTAACGTGTTCCCCAAGTTGGAAAAATCATTTGAAAAAGACTTTTTAAATTTTTATTCATTTTTCTTCCTAAAAGAATACTTAGTCTTTAAAAGACTGACAACAATTAACACCTGCCATGGAAAGCAGAAATACTCTGTGACCTCCGTCTCAAAGGAAAGTATCATAATGTAAGCTTTCTGACAGGAGGTATATTTTTGCTTTGTTTTTGCTTACCATATTAACTGCAGCGCATTAACAAAACAGTGCTTAGCAGTGTGTTCTCAAAATATATTTGTTGATTAAATGAACAGATACCCGGTTTCTTCCCTATGCTTTTCTTTGTAAATATAACATCTTTTTATAATACTGGAATGATACTCTATGAACAATTTCCTACATTGATTTTATTTCCTTTCACTTTATTGTGGGCAATGATTATCTTATTACACTTTTTTAAAAGTTTTGTGGGTTGTTTTACCCTCTTCCCCAGTGAGTATTTTCATTCTTGTGTTGGGGGCAGGAAAGCATCCTGCAAACCAGTGTGCAAACTACAGTCTGACAGACTTGAGACCTGAACATAGGGACACTCTCTGAGGAACCCTGAGAACCTGGACAGCTGACTTTTCCTGTGTGCCACAGTTCCCAAAGGCATAAAATTAGGGCAATAATAGCATCTGCTTCATGGGTGGTGTCCAGCATCAATTACCCAGCAGGATCTTAGCTTGGCGCTTGTAGCTATCATGTAATTATTATTGATGCTATCATCAGTATTTGCTGTAATGTGTAGTGGGTAGAGTTTTTCAAGCCACAAGACTCGGTGTATTAAAAATGTTCTCTTTAAACTTATAGCTGATATCTATTCTTCTACTACCCATTTCTGCTTTCTGGTGGAAAAACTCATAATTTGCAGGGAATTTGTAGTAATTTGTAGAGCAATTCAGTCTAGAAGATATGTAGGAGGAACACTGATATATTATTACTCCAAGATTATTCCTCCATAAAATGAAAATATTTTTCACCATCTCTGTTTATAATAGATTTCAAGGATGTGAACACTTAACACTCTTGTTGCATATTGCAAGAAACATAATACCCATTTGTATTGTCCCTGACTTTCTATGAGAATTCTTGGTTTCTCATACTCTCATCAGCATGTATTAATTTTTAAAAATAAGTAGTTCATTGATTTTAGCAGTTATATGTGAAGACCCTGACCCACATTCAGGCACATACATTGCAGATACTTTTCTTGGATTGTGCTTTTTAATTATTTGTGGTTTCCAGATGCACAGATAGTTTTATTTTTATGTTGTTAATTCCATTAATGTTTCATGCATAGCTTCACTCTTTAATACAAAGCTGGTAAAATTCTTCCTAATCCACCTGTTCTTTTATTTACTTTCATCCCTATTTTTCTCTGTGCTTCTAGTCCCCTGACTAACCTCCCCACACACACACTAAAATGCCTTTAAGACACAAAACAAATGAAAATTCACAGTAACCACAGGTAGTTAGAATTACCCCAAACTATCTGGCAAAATCTGGGATTT
>NW_011488298.1:19696-19880 GCF_000754665.1 Bison bison bison
TTTTAAATTAATTTATTTATTTTGATTGGAGGCTAATTACTTTACATTATTGTGGTGGGTTTTGCCATACATTCACATGAATCAGCCATGCAGTACATGTGTCTCCCCATCCTGAACTCCCCTCCCACCTCCCTCCCTACCCCATCCCTCTGGGCTGTCCCAGAGCACCAGCTTTGAGTGCCTT
>NW_011488299.1:0-313 GCF_000754665.1 Bison bison bison
CATGTTTGTTTTATTAACTGGCTTTTTCAACAATTTATATATGACAGGCCCCCTACAGAAAGGGTGTCAAAAATACAGCAAACTCTATTGTGCTGAAAAAGTCACTTTGACAGGTAGAATTCAGTGAAATGGAGTCCTGTGAAAGCATAGACCCATATAAACTTTCTGTCAACGTTTATATTGAAATTGGAGAAAATAGATTTCAGAACCAGGTGCACTCATAATGCAAAAAGAATTCTTATTTCCTTCAGAAAACTCTAGCACTACACATAGGCATGTGGCCCCTCATCCCCCAAACAGAACACATCATCTG
>NW_011488299.1:709-959 GCF_000754665.1 Bison bison bison
TAAATGCACATAGGTAAATTAACTTTCACCACTTTACAATAGTTTCCCCTTCATTGATTAAAGTCAAGAGTGGCAAAGAAGTGCATTATCCTGCTTGGAGAAATCTCCATTGGTCCACACTGTAGACCTTCTGTGATGAGACACGAGGCAGTGGAAGTGGTCCCCTCAGTTTGACGAATTCCTGGAGAGCAGGAGGGTGAGGGAACTTGGAAGAATTACTCTGCCATGTGGCTTGCAGTCATAGGTTTTA
>NW_011488299.1:4855-5857 GCF_000754665.1 Bison bison bison
GAGTCACTGCTATTCAGGCCAGTATCTGGAGGTGCAATCTTTGACTAGGACATCTTTGTGCTGGCCTTCCTCCATAAAAATATAAGCCCTAGGACATCAGGCATTTGTCAGTGTGCTCATTTTCACTCTCTAGTATCTGAAACTGTGCTGCCCAACCCAGTAGCTACTGGATCTAAATTCATCCAACTTAAACAAAATTAAAATCCCTTACTATTATACCGTGGAAATGACAAATAGATTCAAGAGATTAGATCTAATAGACAGAGTGCCTGAAGAATTATGGATGGAGGTTCGTGACATTGTATAGGAGGTGGTGATCAATACCATCCCCAAGAAAAAGAAATGCAAAAAGGCAAAATGGCTGTCTGAGGAGGCCTTACAAATAGCTGAGAAAAGAAGAGAAGCAAAAGGCAAAGGAGAAAAGGAAAGATATACCCATCTGAATTCAGAGTTCCAAAGAATAGCAAAGAGAGATAAGAAAGCCTTCCCAAGCGAACAATAGAATGGGAAAGACTAGAGATCTCTTCAAGAAAATGAGAGATACCAAGGGAACATTAAGCAAAGATGGGCACAATAAAGGACAGAAATAGTATGGACCTAACGGAAGCAGAAGTTATTAAGAAGGGGTGGCAAGAATACACAGAAGAACTATACAAAAAATATCTTAGTGACCCAGATAACCATGATGGTGTAATCAATCACCTAGAGCCAGATATCCTGGAGTGCAAAGTCGAGTGGGCCTTAGGAAGCATCACTATAAACAAAGCTAGTGGAGGTAATGGCATTCCAGCTGAGCCACTTCAAATCCTAAAGGATGATGATCCTAAAGCTCTGTACTCAATATGCCAGCAAATTTGGAAAACTCAGCAGTGGTCACAGGACTGGAAAAAGTCACTTTTCATTCCAATCCCAAAGAACGGCAATGCCAAAGATTGTTCAAACAACCGAACAATTGCACTCATTTCACATGCTAGCAAAGTAATACTCAAAATTCTCCAAGCC
>NW_011488299.1:9627-10460 GCF_000754665.1 Bison bison bison
CTGGTGGGCTGCCGTCTATGGGGTCGCACAGAGTCGGACACGACTGAAGTGACTTAACAGCAGCAGCAGTAATTAGCGAAGATGAGAATTTCTTTCATGTGCCTGTTGGCCATACAGTAGCCAAGACACAGACATGGAGGCAACTCAGGTTCCCATCAACAGAGAAGTGGATTAAGATGGAGTATATAAATACAATGTAATATTGTTGTTTAGTTGCCAAATCATGTCCAACTCTTTTGTGACCTTATGGATTGTAGCCTGCCAGGCTCCTCTGTCCATGGCATTCTCCAGGCCAAATACTGGAGTGGGTTGCCAATTCCTTCTCCGGGGGATCTTCCTGACTCAAGGATTGAAATTACTCAACCATAAAGCAAAAAATGAAATTTTGTCATTTGCAGCAACATGGATGAGCTTGGAGGGCATTATACTAGGTAAAATAAATCAAAGAGAGAAAGACAAATACTGCATAATGCCCCTTATATGTGGAATCTAAAAAACAATGTTCACAAATATATGTGCAAAACAGAAACAGACTCAAAGACATAGAAAACAAACTTGCTGTTAACCAAAGCGGGGAGGGAAGTGGGAGAAAAAATTAGGGGTATGGGATTAACAGATATAAACTACTATATATAAACTGGGTAAGCAACAAGGGTGTACTGTATAGCACAGGAAATTATACCCACTATCTTATAATAACCTATAATAGGGTACAATCTGCAAAAATGAGAATCACTATGCTGTACACCTGAAGTGAACATAATATTGTAAATCAGCTACTCTTCAAATAAAAAAAAAAACTTCACTTAGGTCATAAGCAAGTGGATTTGAAA
>NW_011488300.1:0-309 GCF_000754665.1 Bison bison bison
AAGAATACTGGAGTGGGTAGGCCATTCCTTCTCCAGGGGACCTTCCTGACCCAAGAATCGAACCGGGGTCTCTTGTATTACAGGTAGATTCTTTACCAACTGAGCCACCAGGAAAGCCCCTAGAAAAAGTATTACCATCAGAGAAGATATTTCTTCAGGGAAATATCTGCCCTTAGAGACGTAGCACAGTAACATGGACTGAGTACCAGATTTGTGTAAGATGTTCCAAGTGTGAACTGTGAATCTGCAGTATTTCCAGGCAAGAGATTATTTGTCAATAAATTATAAGTTACTAGCAGATAAACATTG
>NW_011488300.1:4786-5095 GCF_000754665.1 Bison bison bison
TTACTATAAGTGGGAAAGCAGACACACTCTGTATCATAAGGAAATGTGCCTGGAAATTTTATGTAGTTATATCCCCATAAGAAGTTACAAGGCAATGAAACACACAAAGGAAAAATATTGTAGGATCAATACGGCTTTGGATAGATGTCTGCTGGTTGGAAATGGGTGTCTTAGGTGGTACAGAAAGTGAAGTTGCTCGTGTCCGACTCTTTGCGACCCCATGGACTGTAGCACGTCAGGCCTCCCTGTCCATCACCAACACCCGGAGTTTACTCAAACTCATGTCCAATGAGTTGGTGATGTCAACCC
>NW_011488301.1:0-533 GCF_000754665.1 Bison bison bison
AGTGGAGAAATAACTCCAGAAAGAATGAAGGGATGGAGCCAAAGCAAAAAGAATACTCAGCTGTGGATGTGACTGGTGATAGAAGCAAGGTCCGATGCTGAAAAGAGCAATATTGCATAGGAACCTGGAATGTCAGGTTCATGAATCAAGGCAAATTGGAAGTTGTCAAACAAGAGATGGCAAGAGTGAATGTCGACATTCTAGGAATCAGCGAACTAAAATGGACTGGAATGGGTGAATTTAACTCAGATCACCATTATATCTACTACTGCGGACAGTAATCCAGCAGAAGAAATGGAGTAGCCATCATGGTCAACAAAAGAGTCTGAAATGCAGTACTTGGATGCAATCTCAAAAACAACAGAATGATCTCTGTTCGTTTTCAAGGCAAACCATTCAATATCACAGTAATCCAAGTCTATGCCCCAACCAGTAGCACTGATGAAGCTGAAGTTGAACGGTTCTATGAAGACCTACAAGATCTTTTAGAACTAATACCCAAAAAAGATGTCCTTTTCATTATATGGGACTGG
>NW_011488301.1:4687-5412 GCF_000754665.1 Bison bison bison
CTCCCACATTTCAGGTGGATTCTTTACCAAGTGAGCTATCAGGAAAGCCCATGGAACAGTGTGGAAGTAGATATTTTTGGTTTGGGTTATAACCAGAGGCAATCCTGCTTGGGAGAGGGCACTGATCTACTGCCTTAAGCTGTTCCTTCTTTTCATAACTTCTTCCTTTCTTTTCTTCTTGTTCACACCTAGGAACATACAGATTCCTCCAAAGCAGCCAGATTTTCAAAATTACAATGAGAGGAGGTGGCCCTCCAGTAGGGTGACAAAGGGCCTAGGATGACTCCACTCAGAATTTTGTATATATCAGTCTAAATTAGGATCTTTTGTAAACAAGGTATGAAAATTAGGGACGGTTACAGTGTCCTGGGGACAATAGGTTTCTGGGTTGGAAAACTTGGGCTGAGTTGAATGTCCCAGGAGCTTATTTTTGGGATGTGTGCTAAGTCATTTCAGTCATGTTCGACTCTTTGCAACCCTAGACCATTCCTGGGTCGAGAAGATCCCAGAGAATGAAATGGCAACCCAGTCCAGTTCAGCTCAGTTCTGTCACTCAGTTGTGTCTGACTCTTTGTGATCCCATGGACTGTAGCACACCATGCTTCCCTGTCCATCAACAACTCCCAGAGGTTGCTCAAACTCATGGCCATCGAGCTGGTGATGCCATGCAACCATCTCATCCTCTGTCGTCCCCTTCTCCTCCTGCCTTCAATCTTTCCCAGCAT
>NW_011488301.1:9571-10051 GCF_000754665.1 Bison bison bison
CTTCGAGAGGAGGTAGGACAAAATAAAAAGACAAAAAGAAAGGCAAAAGATTCGTCCCAGGAAGGGAGTCTTAAAAAAGAGAGAAGTTTCCAAACACCAGGAAACACTCTCTCCGGTGCATCCTTGGAGAGCCTTGGAATCTCAGAAGGCAAAATAACTGGGAGGAAAAATAAATAAATAATTAAAACCCACAGATCACGTACCTAACAGCAACTCCAAGTGGTGCAGCAGCCCAGATGCACACATCCCCCATAGCAAGTGGGGGCTGGACAGGGAAGGGTGGGCTGCATTGTTAAGGGTGAGGACCCGGCCTGAATGCCCCGAGAGCAATCTGAGGGAACTAACTTGAGATAGCAACCCATACTGTGGGTTAGTTATCCCATGAAAAGCCCTAACCTAAGACGCCGCCAGGCCTGCTCACAGAACAAAGGACTGAGCAGATCTAGCTGGCTGCAGACCAGCCCATCCCCCATCAAAGAC
>NW_011488302.1:0-287 GCF_000754665.1 Bison bison bison
GACTGTTTCCCCCACAACAATCTAGCTTTTCTTTGTTTTATCCTGCACTGCTTGGCATATGGGATCTTAGTTCCCTCACCAGGGATCAAAACCTTGCCCTCTGCACTGTAAGCTCTGAGTCTTAATCACTGGACTGCCAAGAAGTCCCAAAACAATGTAGAATTTCCAGATGTTCAAGTTGATTTAGAAAACTCAGAGGAACCAGAGATCAAATTGCCATCATTCGTTGGAACACAGAAAAAGCAAGAGAATTTAAGAAAAACATCTATTTCTGCTTCATTGACTAT
>NW_011488302.1:4041-5057 GCF_000754665.1 Bison bison bison
CCTGACCTGCCTCTTGAGAAACGTGTGTGCAGGTCAGGAAGCAACAGTTAGAACTGAACATGGAACAATAGACTGGTTCCAAATAGGGAAAGGAGTACATCAAGGCTGTATACTGTCACCCTGCTTATTTTATATGCAGAGTACATTATGAGAAATGCTGGGCTGGAGGAAGCACAAGCTGGAATCAAGATTGCCGGGAGAAATATCAATAACTTCAGATATGCAGAAGACACCACCCTTATGGCAGAAAGCGAATAATAACTAGCCTCTTGATGAATGTGAAAGAGGAGAGTGAAAAAGTTGGCTTAAAGCTCAACATTCAAAAAACTAAGATCATGGCATCCAGTCACATCACTTCATGGCAAATTATATGGGGAAACAGTGGAAACAGTGGCAGACTTTATTTTTCTGGGCTCCAAAATCACTGCAGCCATGAAATTAAAAGATGCTTACTCCTTGGGAGAAAAGTTATGACCAACCTAGACAGCATGCTAAAAAGCAGAGACGTTACTTTGTCAACAAAGGTTCATCTAGTCAAGGCTATGGTTTTTCCATTAGTCATGTATGCATGTGAGAGTTGGACTATAAGGAAAGCTGAGTGCTGAAGAATTGATGCTTTTGAACTGTGTGCTGTTGGAAAAGACTCTTGAGAGTCCTTTGGACTGCAAAGAGACCCAACCAGTCCATCCTAAAGGAAATCAGCCTGAATATTCATTGGAAAGACTGATGCTGAAGCTGAAACTCCAGTAGTTTAGCCTCCTGATGCGAAGAACTGTATCATTTGAAAAGACCCTGATGCTGGGAAAGATTGAAGGCAGGAGGAGAAGGGGTTGACAGAGGATGACATGGTTGGATGACATGACGGATTCAATGAACATGAATTTGAGTAAATTCTGTGAGTTAGTGATGGACAGGGAGGCCTGGCGTGCCGCAATCCCTGGGATCGCAGAGTCAGACAGGACTGAGTGACTGAAAATACCAAATCACTATGTTGTACACCTGAAACTTACATAGTG
>NW_011488303.1:0-280 GCF_000754665.1 Bison bison bison
CCATCTTTTTAGCAATAAAGTATTTTTAAATTAAAGTATACATATAGTCTTTTTAGACATAATGCTATTGCACACTTACTAGACTACAGTGTATTGTAAACGTAACTTTTACATGCACTGGGAAACCAAAAGATTTGTGCTATTTGCTTTATTGTAGTGATCTGGAATTAAACCCACAACATCTCTGAGGTAGGCCTGTAAGTGTGTTTTCTAAATGTCAAGGATATTGAAGAGGCTGTGAGAGGCAGACTGGGCTTAGTTGAAGCCTACAGGGCCAGGT
>NW_011488303.1:4819-5012 GCF_000754665.1 Bison bison bison
AAGACTCAATCTAGACCGCAAGGACTAGACAGGCAGTCAGGAACCCTGGATTCTAGTCCCAGGCTGGTCACAAATAAGCTAAGTACTTTAACCTTTTTGATTCCATTTCTTTATCTGTCCAATGGGACATTCATTCCTGTAGGGCAGTCTAGCAGAGTAAATTAAGGGCATGGACAGATTCCCCTGCATAGTA
>NW_011488304.1:0-426 GCF_000754665.1 Bison bison bison
ATCTTTTTTGTTATAGTTCTTCTGTGTATTCTTGTCACCTCTTCTTAATATCTTCTGCTTCTGTTAGGTCCATACCATTTCTGTCCTTTATCGAGCCCATCTTTGCATGAAATGTTCCCTTGGTATTTCTAATTTTCTTGAAGAGATCTCTAGTCTTTCCCATTCTATTGTTTTCCTCTATTTCTTTGCACTGATCACTGAGGAAGGCTTTCTTATCTCTCCTTGCTATTCTTTGGAACTCTGCATTCAAATGGGTATATCTTTCCTTTTCTCCTTTGCTTTTCACATCTCTTCTTTTCAAAGCTATTTGTGAGGCCTCCCCAGACAGCCATTTTGCTTTTTTGCATTTCTTTTTTTGGGGGATGGTCTTGCTCCCTGTCTCCTGTAGAATGTCATGAACCTCTGTCCATAGTTCATCAGGCACTC
>NW_011488304.1:526-879 GCF_000754665.1 Bison bison bison
ATGTTTTTTCTTGGAACTCTCTTGCTTTTTCAATGATCCAACGGATGTTGGCAATTTGATCTCTGGTTCCTCTGCCTTTTCTAAAACCAGCTTGAACATCTGGAAGTTCACAGTTCACATATTGCTGAAGCCTGGCTTGGAAAATTTCAGGCATGACTTTACTGGTGTGTGAGAGGAGCATTCTTTGGCATTGCCTTTCTTTGGGATTGGAATGAAAACTGACCTTTTCCAGTCATGTGGCCACTTCTGCATTTTCCAACTTTGCTGGCATATTGAGTGCAGCACTTTCACAAAATCTTCTTTTAGGATTTGAAATAGCTGAACTGGAATTTCATCACCTCCTCTAGCTTTGT
>NW_011488304.1:4214-4825 GCF_000754665.1 Bison bison bison
AAGACCCCCCCTGCCAATGCAGGAGATATAAGAGACATGGGTTCAATCTGTGGTTCAGGAAGATTCCCTGGAGTAGGAAATGGCAAGCCATCCCAGTATTCTTGCCTGGAGAATCCCATGGACAGAGGAGTCTGCCAGGTTACAATCCATAGAGTCGCAAAAAGTTGGACATGACTGAAGTGACTTAGCACATAATTGTTCATAGTATATGCTTATAATCCTTTTTATTTTTATCTCTGTAAAGTTGGTAGTAATGTCCTCTATTTTATTCTTGCTTTTAGTAAATTTTTTCTTGGATAGTCTAGTTAAATGTTTTTCAATTTCCTTGAACTTTTCAAAGAACCAACTTTTGGTTACATTAATTTTTTTCTATTTTTTCCTATTCTCTATTAATTTCCACTCTACTCTTTATTATTCCCTTCTAATTGCTTTGGGTTTCGAGTTTAGTTTAGTTTTTAGTTTTTTTGTTTGTTTTTTAGTTTCTTAAGTGGGAAAGTTAGGCTTTGAATTTGAATCTTTCTTTTTTTACTGTAGGTGGTTTATGGTTTTTCCAGTAGTCATGTATGGATGTGAGAGTTGGACTGTGAAGAAAGCTGAGTGCCGAAGAATTG
>NW_011488304.1:4925-5706 GCF_000754665.1 Bison bison bison
GGACAGGGAGGCCTGGCGTGCTATGATTCATGGGATTGCAAAGAGTCGGACACAACTGAGCGAATGAACTGAACTGAACTTACAGCTATACATTTCTCTGTAAACAATACTGTAGCTGCATCACATAAATTTTGTATGTTGTATCTACATTTTCATTTATCTCAAAGTATTCTGTAATCACTCTGTGATTTCTTTGGCCCATTGTTTATTTATGAATATGTTGTTTAATTTCCACATATTTGACTTCTATTTCCTATGTGTACACCTATGTTCATTGCAACATTATTTATAATAGCCAAGATATAGAACAATCTAAGTGCCCATCAATGGATGAATGGATAAAGAAGATATATACAATTAAACATTACTCAGCCATAAAAAAAAAATGAAATCTTGCCATTTGTGACAACATGAATGGACCTAGATGATATTATACTACATGAAATAAGTCAGATAAAGATAAATACTGTATGATTTCACCTATATGTGTAATCTAAAACAAAATAAATGAACAAACATAGCAAAACATAAATAGAAATATAGAGAATAAACAGGTGGCTGCCAGAGGGGAGGGGGTGGGAAGAGGACAGAAATAGGTAAGGGAGATTAAGAGGTACAAACTTCCAGTTATAAAATAAATGAGTCACAAGGATGAAATGTATAGTATGGGGAATATAGTCAATAATAATGTAATATCTTCATATGGTGACAGATGGTAACTAGACTTATCATGGTGATTATTTTGAAATGTTAGAAATATCAAATCACTATGTTGTATATC
>NW_011488304.1:8769-10497 GCF_000754665.1 Bison bison bison
AGAGTTGACTCATTGGAAAAGACTCTGATGCTGGGAGGGATTGGGGGCAGGAGGAGAAGGGGACAACAGAGGATGAGATGGCTGGATGGCATCACTGACTCGATGCACATGAGTTTGAGTGAACTCTGGGAGTTGGTGATGGACAGAGAGGCCTGGCGTGCTGTGATTTATGGGGTCACAAAGAGTCAGACACGACTGAGTGACTGAACTGAACTGAACTGATATTGTATAATAAGAACTAACATATGGTTTTAGGTCAATTATACTTAAAAAACAAATAAATAGAAAAAGAGATCAGATTTGTGGTTACCAGATACAGAGGTTAGGGGGGAAGGGGAATTAGATAAAGGTGGTCAAAAGTTAGAAATTTCAAGTTATAAGAGAAACAAGTACTAGGTATGTAATGTACAACATAAGTATAATTAACACTGCTGCATGTTATATCTTAAAGTTGTTAAGAGAGTAAATCTTAAGAGTTCTCATCACAAGGAAAAATAATTTTTCTCTTCCTTTAATTTTGTATCTATATGAGATGATGGATATTCACTAAACCTACTATGTCATCACTTCATGACATATGTAAGTCAAATCACTATGCTGTACACCTTAAATTCATACAGTGCAATATGTCAATTATATCTCAATAAAACTGGAAGAAAAAAAGGCTTTTATTTCCTTTTCATCTTCTGCATAGTTTTTCTGTCTATTATCAAAAGTAAGGTGTTGAAATCTTCAATTATTGTCGAATTCTCTAATTCCTTGTTTCACTTAAGTCAGTTTTTGCTTCATGTATTTGGGGCTCTGTTGTAGGTGTGTATGCTTATAGTTCATATATGATCGTGGTGGAATGACTCTATCAATATATGATGATTTCCTTTTTGGTGTCCACTTTGCCTGATACTAATAGAGCCACTCCAGCTTTCTTATGGTTGCTATTTGCATTATGTATCCTATTCCATTTTTTAAGTTTTAACCTATTTGTATCTTTGAATCTAAAGTGTGACTCCTCCAGTAAACAGCATACATTTGCATCTTGTCTTCTTTTATCAAGTCTGATATTCTCTGCCTTTTGATTGGATTGTTTAATCCGTTCACTTTTGATTTTATTATTGATGGAGTACTTGCACTGATATTTCCCTTTTTGTTTACTGTATACAGTTGACCTCTGAACAACATAGGTTTGAACTGTGTGGGTCCACTTATACATGGATTCTTCTCAATAAATCCATACTACAGTATTACACAATCCTTGGTTGGTTGAATCCTCCAAAGCAGAACCGTGAATACAAATGAACAGCATCTATGGAGGGCTGACTATAAATTATACTTGGATTTTCATCTGCAGGGGTGAGAGTTGGGGCCCCATGATGCTCAAGGGTCAACTTAATTTCATGCCTTTTATATTCCTCTATTCTTCCTTACTACTTTATTTTGCATTCAATTCAGTTCAGTGGCTCAGTCTTATCCAACTCTTTGCGACCCCATGAATCGCAGCATGCCAGGCCTCCCTGTCCATCACCAACACCCAGGATTCACTCAGACTCACGTCCATTGAGTCAGTGATGCCATCCAACCATCTCATCCTCTGTCGTCCCCTTCTCCTCCTGCCCCCAATCCCTCCCAGCATCAGAGTCTTTTCCAATGAGTCAACTCTTCGCGTGAGGTGGCCAAAGTACTGGAGTTTCAGCTTTAGCATCATTCCTTCCAAAGAAATCCCAGGGCTGATCT
>NW_011488304.1:11207-14508 GCF_000754665.1 Bison bison bison
AGAGGCAGATCAGGTGGTCTGGTATTCCCATCTCTTTCAGAATTTTCCACAGTTTATTGTGATCCACACAGTCAAAGGCTTTGGCGTAGTCAATAAAGCAGAAATAGATGTTTTTTTGGAACTCTCTTGCTTTTTCAATGATCCAGCATTGTTATTCAGTCACCAAAAACTCTTCATGACTCCATGGACTGCAGCATGCCAGGCCTCTCTGTCCCTCACCATCTCCCAGAGTTTGCCCAAGTTCATGTCCATTGAATTGGTGATGCCATCCAACAATCTTAACCTCTGTCTCCCTCTTCTCTTTTGCCTTCAGTCTTTCCCAGCATAAGGGTCTTTTCCAATGAGTCAGCTGTTTTCATGGATATGTCTGGACTATTTTTGACCCTTTGCATTTCCATATAAATATTATAATCAGTGTGTCAATTTTTTTAGTGGAATAAAAATAACCTATGCTGCTAAAGAATCTGCCTGCTATGGTGGAGACCTGGGTTTGATCCCTGGGTTGGGAAGATCCCCTGGAGAAGGGAACAGCTACCCACTCCAATATTCTGGCCTGGAGAATTCCATGGACTACATAGTCCATGGGCTCACAAAGAGTTAGACACGACTGAGCGACTTTCACTTCACTTCACTTCATTGATATTTTGATTACTATTCCGTTCAGTTTACAGATCAGTTTGGGGAAAATCAATACTTTCACTGTACTGAGTCATGTACTCCATAAACATGGCGTATCATTCTATTTTTTAAATCTTTTTCTGAACTTTCTCAATATATTTTAGTTTTCAGTTTACAGCTCTTGGGTATCTTTTGTTAGATTTATTCCTTATTGCTTGATGTTGTTTGATACCATTATAAATGGTATCTTTCAAAATTTCATTTTCAAAGAAAATTTCATTTCTATTTACTTGATGCTAGTATATAGAAATACTATTGATTTTTTATATTTTTATATATGAACTATCCAGTAGATTTGCTAAATTTGCTTATTAATTCTAATAGATTTTCTGTAGATTCTTTTGGACCTTTTTTTTGGGTGCAAATCATGTCATCAATAATGACAGTTTGATTTCTTCCTTTCCTACCATATACTCTTTGTAGCTTTCCCCGGTGTTATTGCCACTGGACTCCAAGCTTCGTTGAATAGAAGTTGTGATAACAGACTTCCTTGTCTCAGTCCTGATCTCAGGGAGAAATTTTTCAATAATTCATCATGATGTTTGATCTAGCGGGTTTTTTTTTTTATAGGTACACTTTATATGATTAAGAGTTTCTATTACTAATGTGCTATGAGTTAATTTTTTCCTAATCATGAGTGAATGTTGTATTTTTAAAGATTTGCTCTCCATCCATTGGATCATTCTTACTGTGGCTGCAAATTTATCTATTTCACCTTTTAGTTCTGTCAGTTTTTGCTTTTTATCTAGTATGGGTGTGTATGGCTTTAGAATTTGTAATATTCTCCAAGTCGACTGATTCTTCTATTTTTACAAAATATTCTCTATCTCTGATCATGTTTTGTCTGTGATTAGTACAGCTGCATCAGCTTTCTTGTGGCTAGTGTTTGCAGAATATATCTTTTTTCATTCTTTAACTTTCAACTTATATTTAAGGTGTATCTTTTGTAAGCCATTTGTAGTTGAGTTTTATTTTTATCTAGTCTGACAATTTTGACCTTTTGATTGGTATATTTCATCCATTCACTTTAAAAAACAACTTTATTGAGATATGATTCACATACTACAGAATTCACCCATTAAACTGTATAACTCAATGACTTTTAGTAAATTCATAGAGTTGTATAACTCAATGACTTTCAGTATATTCATAGAGTTGTGCAACCATTACCACAATCAAATTTTTAACATTTTCATAACCAGACAATTCACTTTTAATGAAATTATAAACATGTTTGGGTTTTTAACTACCACTCTTTTTCTTCTATTTGATTCAGCTGTTTTATGTTCATTTCTCTGTTTTGCTTTCTTTTACGTTAACCTTTGCTGTTACTCAGATTTTCTCTTCTAGCCCGTGGCTTGTACATTCTTTTGTTTTTCTTTCAGTGATTACCCTGGAGATTACACGTGTATCCTTAGCTTATTGCAGCCCAATACAAAGTATTGCTTTTCTTCTTTACCAATAATTTTATATAACCTTAAAGTTCTTTAACTCCATTTACACTCCCATTTTGCATTATTGTCTTTATACTTTAAAAACGGTACTTAATTCACAGAATTGCAAATTTCAGAGATAGGCTAGCTTTCAGGGATAGGTGGACTCAGGATCTTACATCCCAAATAGACCTCTGTCCATCTACCATCTCTGCTTCCTTCTGTTTTGGATTCATTTCAGATAGGCGATCCCACTGTTATATTAAGCCTTGGAATCTCAAGGTATGCAACCTACTGCTTAGCAACCCAGTGGGGGAAAAAATGCCTATACCATAATACTTCCAGCTAAAGTTTCAGGGTTGGTGCTTGCTGGCTTGTTAGGGGTTCATCTTTGATCAAATACCCTACACTCAACCAATCATCATGGTATTTTATTGACCACATCTGTATCACATGCCTAACCCTGAAGTTAGAGATTGGAATGAACTCCACCCAAATTCCATGGTGTTGTTATGCATTTAAATTATATTTTACACCCTACTAAGCATTACTATTACTGTTTTGTACAAGTAAATCAATCTGTGTTTATTCCAATATTTAGTTCTTTATAGCTCTTTATTTTTTCCTGCATTTTTAGTATCCATCTGGGATCGTTTCCTTCTGCTTAAAGAATTCCTTTTAGTGTAGGCTTGCTGACTATAAATTCACTCAGATTTTGTGTGTCTGACATAAAATAAGTATGGCACCTTTGTTTTTCAAGAATATTTTTACTGACTGGATTTTTACTTTTGCGAGTCACTTTCCTTCATGCTGTAATAACACCATTGTGTTCTGGCTTCTATGGTTCCCGTTGAGAAGTTAGTTTTTTTTTAATGCAGTATTTTATTTGTTAATTGCATAATTAAAATGGCATGGTGTTTATACTTTTCATGTATCACCTGTTTGGAACTGGTACATTTCCCTCAAAATGTGTTATTCTTTATAAACGCCCTCTAGATTGAATAGCTGTATTTTTCAAGGCATAATAGTATATTGCTTTAGTTTGTTGTGGCAATATGCTTCCATTTATAGATATTTAAATTTATAAATCTAATTTTTCAAAGTTCTTCAAAATGAAATGAAATGCTTTAAGCATATATGTCTAAATCCACTGTGTGTGTCTCTCTCTCTGTTTTATTCTTTTTTTTTCT
>NW_011488304.1:14608-15384 GCF_000754665.1 Bison bison bison
ATAATATCAGGGAATAAAGGAAGCAGGCAACAGAAATGCATCAGGAGAGATGCTTAAGTTTTAACAATTTATCTTGAAATGTGTAGAATAGGACTATGTAATAAAGCAAATGATGTAAGATGTGAATGTAAATCCATATTTCAAATTGTCTTTTTGATAATTAGAAAAACTTTTGCCTGACTTTTGTTATATCTGCTTAGAGTGTCTCAGTCTTCACCTTGAAATAGAGATGAAGAAGCACTTATATTGGGATGATGGGAAACCTCTGCTCTTCCATTTTCTTTGCTTGTTTTGTGCTTGCATCATTAGCATTCGCTTCAACCCACGGCTTCTTTGCAACGATCTTCTGAAATATTTTGTCCACTGTATTAGAGTTGGTTTGTCTCAAATTAGATAACATTATGCATAAACATATTTAACCCTCCACAGGTAAACTGCAAGACTAAAGAGCCAAGGAATGTGGGAGAACACCATAAGCAAGTCATTTGCTTTGTGGAACTTCTCTTTGACTCATGAATCCCTCAGGCCTTGTTTGTGACCATCTGATATATGGATCCCGGGAAGGTGCTGATGACAACTTGTATATTAAACATTAGTGAAGCTACTTTTAAAATTTTCTTTGGATTAAAAGAACTATCACTATAAGCTCTAATATTTTCTTACAGTACCCAGTGGTACATCTTGCATCTCCCCTCGGGATATACACCCCATTGGGGATCATTACTATCTACCGTCCTGAAATGATGACCCATAAGTAACAGAACTTCACTACAGAA
>NW_011488304.1:15834-16896 GCF_000754665.1 Bison bison bison
AATCAGCATAACTGGGGAATTCCCTGGTGGTCCAGTGGCTAAGACTCTGCACTCCCAATACAGGGGAGCTGGGTTCAATCCCTGGTCAAAGAACTAGATCCCACATGCCACAACTAAAACTCTATGCAGCCAAATAAATAAAAATAAATATTAAAAAAAATAAATCAGCATAACTGGATCTTAATTACTAAAATGAAACTCATGGAAGGGGTTGGAAACTCCTGGGATTGGACCAAGATGTCACTGAAACAAATGAAAAGATAGAAAGGGAATTTCAACCTAGTAGGATGGTCATCACATTAAAAAAAATCCTAAGGAAATGTCATATTTTGAAACTTCAGAGATATCCAGTTGTGGACAAGTCCAAAAGACAAAGAATGAAGGAACTACAGAGAAAACTGGGCCAGGCCAATGGAAGGAGGCACGGAAGCAGTATCACTGTGGGATGTGACACAAGCCTTCCAGATGGATCGTGTAGATGGTCTTGCCAAGAGACTTGGCCAGTCTGGCATAAATGAGTGGTGTGGATCACCTAAGATCTCAAGCACAACCTTAAAGGTGAGGACATATTGGTTTGGATCTAGGCTTTGCCATTTTCACTTTAAGCATGTTGCTTAACCTCCTTAAGCCCCAGTTACCCCAACTGTAAAATGGGAATGATAATAGCACTGGTCTTATAGGGTTGCTTTAAGGAGTAAATAAAGGTAAATGGGAGCATAGTAAGTGCTCCAATAAATGGTAGGTAGAGTCATCATTGTTATCACCATCACCTTCTTTATCATCAGATGGTTGCAGGTGCTTCTGCTGAAAGTGAAACATTTGGTAAATTCTTTACCTGCTCTGCTGAAAATATTCCATCTTGAAAGAAGATATTGTCTGCCTTTCACAGAACTCCTATGTTATCACAGGTACTGTGCTAAAAGCATTTCTCAATCGCCACATAACTCCCACAAGATGGATTGTTGCCATTGTTCAGTCTCTAAGTCATGTCAGACTCTTTGTGACCCAATGGACAGCAGCATGGACTGCATTTTACAGGTAAGAACTATCACCAAGTTTTAA
>NW_011488304.1:17181-18317 GCF_000754665.1 Bison bison bison
TAAGACTTTGTGTCTGACTTTTGCAATTTTACTCTGATGTCACCATAAGTATTTTTTTGTGTGTGTACTTAGCCTGTATGTGGTTCCATCTGTGTGTTAATGTCTTTACTTGATTTTGGAAAATGCTCATCCATAATCTCTTCAAATACTACTTCTGTCCCAATTGTTCTCACTCCTGTCCTCTGGGACTTAAAGGACATTTATATTAGGCATTTTCAATGCGTCCCACCTGTCTTTTTGTTCTGTCTGTTTTTTATTCTTTTTTCTTTCAGCACTACAATTTAAGTGTTATGTATTTAACTCTCAATTCACTGATCCTGGCTTCTGCCAGGTCTGTTTTGTTGTTAAATGTTTCTAGCTAGTTCTTAATTTCAGATATTAGTTTTCTGTTCTATAATTTCCATTTGATTCTTTTTTCCAGCTTTATTGAAATATCATTTACATAAAATATGGTGCAGGTTTAAGGTATTCAGTGTGATGATTTGACACATGTATATATTACAAAATGTTTACTGTGATTAGGTTAACGCATCAACCTCACACATTTACCGTTTTGTTTTTGCTGTTGTTATGGCAAGAATACTTAAGATTTACTCGTAGCAACTTTCAAGTATACAATACAGTATTGTTAACTACCCTCACCATGCTGCACATTATGTTCTTGGAATTCATTCATCTTATAACTGGAAGTTTGTATCCTTTCATCAATATCTTCCCATTTCTCCACCACCCCAGCCCTGGTAACCATCAATCTCATCTCTGTTTGTATGCCTTTGATATTTATTTATTTTAAACAATATTTATTTATTTATTTGGCTGCACCAGGTCTCAGTTGCAGCATGTGGGATCTAGTTCCTTAACCGGGGATCAAACCTGGGCCCTTGTGCTGGAGGTGCGGAATCTTGATCACTGGATGACCAGGGAAGTCCCCCAACTGTCTTTCTCATTTGACTATAAACTCCATGAGGAAAAGAACCCTGCCCATCATGTTTACCACCATAGTCTCAAAGTTTAACCCACATGGTACTCAGTTAATGTTTACTAACTGAATGAGTCAGTGGATGAAAACAAGAAGGCAAGGGGACACGCATGCAAGGAAAACTACTCAAGAGGGTGTCATGGTTAACTAGGAATTA
>NW_011488304.1:18592-19882 GCF_000754665.1 Bison bison bison
TGCTGCTGCTGCTGCTGCTAAGTTGCTTCAGTCGTGTCCGACTCTGTGCGACCCCATGGACTGCAGCCTACCAGGCTCCTCCATCCATGGGATTTTCCAGGCAAGAGTACTGGAGTGGGTTGCCATTGCCTTCTCCAAAAGACCTCTTAGGGAATTTATATTCAGAGAAGGAGAAGGAAGATTAAGAAAAGTATATACCTGATGCTTAGGGCAAATGATTAAATTTGATGGATGACACAGGAAATGAATAACTCCAACTCTCACTGTGTTTATTTCTGCTTTGATTGAGAAGTTGTTGGAGAAAAGAGATGTTCAGCAAGAGTGGAAGTAGGCAAAGAAGCTTAGAGGAATAGATGTAGACGTTAGAACTAGACAACAGCGCGATGAATTCTGGCTCTGACATTGGCCTTGGTTAAATCACATAAATAATTCTCACAGCCTCAGTTTTTCCATATGTAAAATGAGGATATAATTATTGGACAAGGTAAGGATTTGAATAATAAATGTGTGTTTAATGCTTTATATACCATAGAGCTTTCTCCTCAAAGAGAAGGTAGATTCCTTAAAAATTACTTGTTATTAATATAACAGTTAATTCTGGCAAGGATTATTAAAGGAAAATGTTCTTCAGTAATTGGATAAAGAAGGGACCAACTGACATGATATGTTTATATATGATCTAATTATATGTATATATAGGGGAGGAGAAGAGGATCAGTTCAGTTCAGTTCAGTCACTCAGTCATGTCCTACTCTATGACCCCATGGACTGCAGCACGCCAAGCTTTCCTGTTCATCACCAATTCCCAGAGCTTGCTCAAACTCATGTCCAATTAATTCGGTGATGCCTTCCAACCATCTCATCCTCTGTCGTCCCCTTCTCCTCCTGCCTTCAATCTTTCCCAGCATCAGGGATTTTTCCAATGAGTAAGTACTTCCCATCAGGTGGCCAAAGTATTGGAGCTTCAGTTTCAATATTCAGGAATGATTTCCTTTAGGACTGACTGGTTTGATCTCCTTGCAGTCCAAGGGACTCTCAAGAGTCTTCTCCAACACCACAGTTCAAAAGCATCAATTCTTTGATGTTCAGCTTTCTTTATGGTCCACCTCTCACATTCATATGTGGCTACTGGAAAAACCATAGCTTTGACTAGATAGACCTTTGTCAGCAAAGTAACGTCTCTGCTTTTTAATACTCTGTCTGGGTTGGTTATAGCTTTTCTTCCAAGGAGCAAGCATCTTTTAATTTCATGGCTGCAGTCACCATCTGCAGTGATTTTGGAAACCAAGA
>NW_011488304.1:19982-20951 GCF_000754665.1 Bison bison bison
TGATAGAGTAATTTAGACAGGTTGAATTGGATTACCAAATTGATCATAAAATGACATACAGCCTCTCCAGACTTCAGCAAGGCATTTGACAAGGGTTCTTTAAGTGCAGAAATACAGGTGGATGGTTTTTTTAATTATGGTAAAATATTTTGTGATATTGTGATTAATAATAAGAAATATATATTTGGTCTTCATCTCCATCTCTAGCACAGAGCTCCTAAAACCTTTTGTATTTCCTAAGTGATGAGAACCATAAAGGTATCTTTTGTATGTTAATCAGTAATCTCAGATGTGCAGCTGACACCACCCTTATGTCAGAAAGTGAAGAGGAACTGAAGAGCCTCTTGATGAAAGTGAGAGAGTGAAAGAGCTGGCTTAAAACTCAACATTCAGAAAACTAAGATCATGGCATCCAGTCCCATCACTTCACGGGAAATAGAGGGGAAACAATGTGCCAGTGTCAGACTTTATTTTGGGGGGCTCCAAAAATCATTGCAGATACTGATTGCAACCATGAAATTAAAAGACACTTGCTCCTTGGAAGAAAAGCTATGACCAACCTAGACAGCATATTAAAAAGCAGAGACATTACTTTGCTGACAAAGGTCTGTCTAGTCAAAGCTATGGCTTTTCCAGTAGCCACATATGGATGCGAGAGGTGGACCATAAAGAAAGCTGAGCGCTGAAGAATTGATGCTTTTGAACTGTGGTGTTGGAGAAGACTCTTGAGAGTCCCTTGGACCAAAAGGAGATCCAACAAGTCAGTCTTGAAGGAAATCAGTCCTGAATATTCATTGGAAGGACTGATGCTGAAGCTGAAGCTCCAATACTCTGGCATTGGAAGGATTGATGCTGAAGCTGAAGCTCCAGTACTTTGGCCAGCTGATGAGAAGAACTGACTCATTAGAAAAGACCATGATGCTGGGAAAGATTGAAGGCAGGAGGAGAAGGGGATGACAGAGGATGAGA
>NW_011488304.1:21051-22958 GCF_000754665.1 Bison bison bison
CCATGAGGTCACAAAGAGTAGGACATGACTGAACAACTGAACTGAAGTGATAAGAGCCAGAAAGGTGTCTTTTGTGTGTTAATGAGTGAATTTGGAACTCATCTAAGGATAGGGATGGGTTGTCAGGGTAACCAATTGGGATTAGAGGGTTGGAATTTTCAGTTCCACTTCTTGACTTCTGGGGAGGGGAGAGGGGCTGGAGGTTGAATAAGTCAGCAACAGCTAATGATTTAATGATTTAATCAGTCATGCATACATAATGAAACTGTCATAAAAATCCTAAAGGATGGGGTTCAGGGAGCTTCCAGGTTGGTGAACCTGTGGAGGGCTGGGACAGAGCATGGATGCTCCATACCCTCACCCCATACCTTGCCCTCTGCATCTCTTCCATCTGCTGTTCCTGAAGTCTATCCTTTTATAATGGGCTTTCCTGGTAAGTCAGCTAGTAAAGAATCTGACTGCAATGAAGGAGATCCCGGTTCAATTCCTGGGTCGGGAAGATCCCTGGGGGAAGGGATAGGGTATTCATGGGCTCCAGTATTCATGGGCTTCCCTGGTGGTACAGATGGTAAAGAACCCACCTGCAATGCAGGAAACCTGGGTTTGATTCCTGGGTTGGGAAGATCCCCTGGAGGAGGGCATGGCAACCCACTCCAGTATTCTTGTCTGGAAAATTCCACGGACAGAGGCGCCTACCAGGCTGCAGTCCATGGGGTAGCAAAGAGTCAGATGTGACTGAAGCGACTGAGCATGCACGGCACAGCATAGGACAATTTCCGGAACAATTCACCTGCTGGTATCCATGAACTGTTTGGTTGATATGTGGATAAGTCTCCACTCCACATGTTGGAAATTGTGTCCAGGAATTAAAATTATATACATAACATAAAATTTACCATTTTAACCATTTTAAGTGTGTAATCCAGTGGCCTTAACTATATTCACAATGTTGTAAATTCATCTCCTCTATCCATTTCCAGAAATTTTTTTTAGCCTCCTAAATAGAAATTCTGTATCTGTTAAATAATCACTCACATATTCCCCTTCTCTGAGCCCCTGTTAATTTTTCTTCTTTTTCTGTGTTTATGAATTTGACCACTATAGATACTTCTTATAAGTGGAGTCATAATATTTGTCCTTCTGTGTCTGGATTATTTCATTCAGCATAATCTTTTTAAGGTTCCATGTTGACAGTATCAGAATTTCATTTCAAGGCTAAATTATATTCCATTTCATGTATATGCCATGTTTTGCTTATCCATTTTTCTGTTCATGGACATTCTTATTGTTTCCAACTTTTGGCTATTGTGAACAATGCTGCTGTGAATAAGCTCTTTAAACAATTTGATGAATTAGCAACTGGTTGATACAGTTGTACTCAAAGGGTGCTGCTGAGTGATGGCACCCTTGAAGGAAGTTTCTAGTGGCTTGCCACAGGGTTCTTTTCTGCAGCCTTCCTCTGTTCATCAGTCTTTTCAAAAAAATATAGAACATAAGACTGGCTCCTTGTGTTGCAATAAATACAAACTTGGGGGAATGATAACTATATCATATAGAAAGATTAGAACTCAAAAAGATATTGGCAAGTTAAAGACACTGAATGAATTAAGAAAGACGGAAGTTTACAGGGGCAAAATATAAGGTCATATATTTGAGTTCAAAAAACCAACTGCATGAGTACAGTTTAGGTATGCTATCTCTTTGAAAGCATAAGCTTAATGTGTGCCAATAATATAAATTGTTCCCTCCAAACATTCAACTGATAGTAGGCTACATTCAAGAAAATATAATATCTAAAAAGGAGATCATAGCCATACGTACTTTGTGCCACACCTAAGGTATTGGTGTTCAGTTGTGAGCAACACTCTTAAGAATGCAGAATAATGTGGCGTGGGCTTTACCGTCTC
>NW_011488304.1:23058-24721 GCF_000754665.1 Bison bison bison
GTTTTGTCACTTTTAATTCAATTTGTCACTTTTCATTTATTTTTAGTTTTGTGGCATTGAGCAAGTTACTTAACTTCTGTGTTTCTTCAACTGTCAGATAGAGATAATAATAAGAATATTGTGAAAATTAAATGAAGTAACACATAGTAAGTACTCCATAAATATTAATTTTTAAAATGATGTGTTCAAAACAGAGTATTAATATAGTCAAAGAAAAAGAAACACTTATCTTTTCAACCCACAATTATTTATTAAGCTCCTCCACGGTTATAGGAGGAACACTTGAAGAAACTAGGGATGTTCAGCCTAGAGAAGACATAACATGGGGAGTATGAGAGCTGTCTTTAAATCTTTGAAGGACTGTCACGTGGAAGAGGCATTAGACTTTTTTTTGAATGGCCTCCTGGAGTAGAACTAAAACCAGTGGGTGGAAGCTACAGATTTTGGATCAATGTAAGGAAGATGGAATTCTCTGCCTTCTGAGATAATGAGTTAACTGTCATTGCAAATATTCAAGCAGAAGCTCGACAAAGATTTGGCAAGGTACTGTAAAGGAGATTCTAGTATCACATGGGTGATTCGAGTACATGACCGTTAATGTTCATTAATCCTTCCAGACCTGAAGAGTCTATGATGATATGAAAACATTTTTGCTCTTTCTTAACTGTGGGATTGTATAAGGTCTGCACACCTTCTACCTGCTTCCAATTTATTTTGTCAAATCACATTTGGACCTAAACAGAATGACTTGAAGTCAAGTGCAGGTCGATCTGGGAAATCTTAGTGGTTTATTTTTCAGCTATCTAGCTTACAAGTGGTTCTTTTGGGACCACATCACTCAGAGTCCCCAACCACTACCCCAACTCCTGTTTGGAATTACAGAGAAAAATGGTAACCCAGACTCCTGGGATACAGAGGCTGAGGGAAGTCTGATGAATTTTTAAAGAAACTATTGAAATGTTCCTAAGTGTTTACTAGAATAAGTGTCATTTGGTGGAAGTGTGGGGAAGATGTATATTTAAATTTTCAACCATAGATTCAGGAATATCATCTGAGAACAACTGAGGTTTGGTAGAGTTTTCTGAAGAGTTGAGAATGAAAAATAAAGCTTGTTATTTTTATAGGCTAGAGTTTAGGAATTCATAAACTGTAACTGTTGTCATAAGAAAATTTGAATCAGGAAAGTTTGACTTAGCAAGTGGCTCAAACATGCTCTTTATTTGTCATCTAAATTAAAATGTGAAACAGGATGAACTAAAACAGAAAGTTACATAGAAAAATGTATTATGCATTGTTTTTCATTACCTCCTAAATAGATAAGGATGAGCTAGAGAAAAAAGGCACTAGGTAAATCTACTAAATAAATGAATAAATTGTAAGAAGACTTTGTCATTTAGAGGAGACAACTAGCATTTATCCACAAAATACATAAGTGACCAGGCAATTTACATGAATCTGTGACATGATTCGTCTGACATACATTAAAAAAAGAGGTTGATAAGTACATTTAAAAATTTCACAACCAATTTTGTTGGTACTTTGAGATAGTGTCTTAAAAAATACAGAGAAAATTTTTGAAATGTAAGCCAACAATACAGACTTTATTTCCATTTCTGGATTAGATACTAATGGATAGTATCAATAATTCTGGAGCCCATAGCAG
>NW_011488304.1:24821-27626 GCF_000754665.1 Bison bison bison
CCATAGAAGCATATACTGGTTTGGCTACACTCATCTTTATTTGTAAGTTAATTACTTTTCAAGTGACAACAAAAATCTTAGTAGATTTTGTTTGTGGGACTTTTTTTCTTACAGTAATTATTTTCTTACCAAAAGATAATTCATTTTCAAGAGGCTGCTCGGGGAAAAGTTAAAAATAGAACACATACCATAGTAGGTGTCAAAAGCACTCTACAGTTCATGAACTACATTGATATCTCATAAATCTATTTTCGAATAGCTACAGAGAATAACTATTGGAATTCAGTAAGTAATAAGATCATAGTTTATAAAACCAAGTCAAGGTACACTAGAGCTGTGCCACAAAATATCTAATACCATCTGATATACTTGTGTAGCACCTCACTGTGTACAAAAGCATGTTAACACCCCTTCTCATTTGAATAAATTCATAACAGCTCTATGAATAGACAATATTATCCAGATCTTGCAGATGAGGAAACTGATATTTAAAGACTGTAATTGATTTGCCCAAGGTCTTACAATGAGAAAAGGCAGTTCTAGGACTCAAACTTAAGATGGCTGGCTCTGTGCTCCAGAGCAGTCATCCTTTATCTCCTGAAGGATACATTCAGCCTAGAAGTGACAACTTGTTGCTCCATTAGTAACTAAACCACTCTGATTAAAAGCCCAAAATACAAAGCACTTCTTATATTGTTTCTCTCCTTTGGGAAGAATTACAACAAGTGTTACAAGTTTTAAATATTCTGACAAGTGGAGACTTCCAAGAAAGTGTATGAATATGTAACATCAGAATAGATACATTATGTGATTGTTTCGTCTGGGTACCTGAATTAGACACAAAGCTCTGTTTATTTTTCTTGCTAGTAAAGAAGCAATGTACCAGAACTGTATTGCTTGGGTCACTCAGATATTGGGTATCTACAGTGTACTGGGCACTCTATGTATACAACCCCATGAGTAACATAACTATTACTCTCATTTTAGAGATCAAGTATCCAAGTTTCACAGAGATTAAATAACTTGATTGAGACCACATAGTTAATAACTGAAAAAGCTGGGATATAAACACAGATGCTCTGACTTCAAAACTCATTCTATTAATCAAAACTACATTACTTCTAACATAAAAGAAGTATGAAACCATATATGACTTCAAAAAGAAAAGGATATTTTAAAGGTTAAAAAAAAGAATAAAAGCAGGAACACAAATTCCGGGTTACTTTGAAAGCTTTTTAAGATCATTTCTTTTAGTTTTTATTGGAGTATATAGTTGATTTAAAATGTTATGTTAGGTTTTGGTGTACTGCAAAGTGAATCAGTTATACATAAACATATACACACTCTTTTTTAGATTCTTTTCCCATTTGGGCCTTTATAGACTACTGAGTAGAGTTCCCTGTGCTACACGGTAAGTCCTTATTCAGTTACCTGTTTCAAATAAAGTAATGCATATATGTCAATCCCAATCTGGGATCATTTCATTAAAAAAATTTTTTTTGGCACACCCTGTGGCATATGGGATCTTACTTCCCTGACCAGGGATCAAACTCTCACTTCTTGCATTGGAAAAGGGGGTCTTAAGCACTGGACCACTGGGGAAGTCCCTGGTATCATTTCTTAATAAGTAGTCATATAGGTATCTCTCATTTTCTCTGTGTAAATAATAATCTCTAGTAGAATAAAATCGCTCTGTATGTGCAATATATACATATACAGATATATTTAATACTTTCTAGTCTACATTCCAATTTTTTTCTTGATTTTGGAGAAATTATGAGTACACACTGATACTTCTAACTTCATTCCAACTCTACAAGTTATCTCCTGCTGGTGACCCTTTTAAAATTTTTATCTCCCTTCTTCCAGCAAGAAGTCCGATTTCCAACAGTATTAACTCATTTTCTCCAATACACATAAAATAGTTTCAGAACTACTGTTTTCATACTACTATATAAAACAAATCTACTTAGATGGATTGAAGATCTGTATGCAGGTCTTTTTTATCCCTAGTCAGAGAATACACAGCCCAGGTACTTTGTTTGAAAGTTATTTGGATTAGTTATTTTCCATGTGGTGATGTTATTCATTTGAAATACAGTTGGGTTCATTTGTTTCTGTTTGTATTCAGTTTTAAGTTTCTTTTCCCCTCCTGTTGATTCAATTTTATTTTTGAAAATGTAGAACATTGGCACAATTTCCAAAGCTAAAACTGCAAAAATGTATCCTCAGAGAAGTGTGACTCCCTCTCCACCCTTTACAACATGCCCCTGCTCTCTCCTCCCTGAAACAGAACCTTAGCCATAACAATAATTTGTCACTTTCCAAACCTCAGTCCTACCTGATAAAATCTTCTTCCTTGGTATTTCATTTGGGAGGAAGCTATTAGAAAAAAATGTCTAAAAACTCTTCTCAGGGGGGCCAAAAATGAAAAAAAAAGTTAAAAAACACTGATCTATTCTCCATCTTTATAATTTTGTCTTTTTTATCATATTAAATAAATTGAATCATACAGTATGTAACCTTCTGAGATTGGATTTTTATCATTCAACATAATGTCTTTCAGACCCATTCAAATTGTGTAGATGAGAAGTTCTTTCCTTTATATTGCTATGTAGTGTTTCATGGTATGAATATATCAGTTTGCTTATCCATTTATCCACTGAAGGTCTCTTGGGTAGTTTCTAGTTTTTAGAGATTGTGATTGAAGCCTCTATAAACATTTGCATATGGGTTTTTGTGTGAACATAAAGTTTTATTTCTCTGGAATAAATACCAGGCATACAGTTGCTGGGATGCATGGCA
>NW_011488304.1:27735-28162 GCF_000754665.1 Bison bison bison
AAACCTTGGTCTCCTGCACTTTCTGGTAGATTCTTAACCATCTGAGCCACCGGGGAAGCCCAGGTGTGTATTAATATCTCATTGTGGTTTCAATTTACATTTCTCTAGTGGCTAATGATGTTGAACATCTTTTTGTGTGCTTATTTGTAGTCGTTCAGCACTTAGATTTTGTACATGTTTTGTTAACATTTTACCTAATTATTTTATTTAGCCTCTTGATGAAAGTGAAAGAGGAGAGTGAAAAAGTTGGCTTAAAGCTCAATATCTTTTCTGATATTCAGAAAACTAAGATCATGGCAACTGGTCCCATCACTTCATGGGAAATAGATGGGGAAACAGTGGATACAGTGGCTGACTTTATTTTGGGGGGTTCCAAAATCACTGCAGATGGTGACTGCAGCCATGAAATTAAAAGACGCTTACTCCT
>NW_011488304.1:28744-29135 GCF_000754665.1 Bison bison bison
GGACATGGGTTTGGGTGGACTCTGGGAGTTGGTGATGGACAAGGAGGCCTGGTGTGCTGCGTTTCATGGGTTCGCAAAGAGTCAGACACAACTGAGTGACTGAACTGAACTGAACTGATTTCATGTTTAAAATGGTATTGTTTTTAATTCTGGTTTCTACCTGTTCAATGCCAGCATATAAAAATACAGCTGATATCTGTGTGTTATCCTCGACCCAGTGACCTTTGGCCTTGCTGAATTCACTTATTTTAGTGCTTTCTGGTAGATTCTTGGGATTTTCTACTTAGACAAAATGACATCTGCAAATAAGGACAGTTTTATTTCCTCCTTTCTAATTTGCATATCTTTTTCTTGCCTTTTTGTCCTGTTTAGGAGTTTCAGTACCATGATG
>NW_011488304.1:29235-29928 GCF_000754665.1 Bison bison bison
TGATGAATAAGAGTAGCGAGAGTAGAAGGCATCCTTGCCTTTTGCTTGTTTTCTGGGGAAAGCATTCAATATTGCACCATTAATTATAATGTTAACTATAGGGTTTTTTAGTACGATGATCTTTATTAAGTTGAGCAAGTTCCCTTCTATCCTTAGTTGGAAAAGAGTTTTTATCATCAATTTTATGGACTGAATGTTTACTTCCCCCCAGAATTCGTATGACAGCACTGGCCTTAATTCCCAAACCATCCACCTTTGCCAGGCACAATGATAACCACTTGCATGAGTTGTCTTATAACAGTAGGTCCCAATAAGGAACATGGTGCTGCCACCAAAAGCTAATTACAAGAATTTGGGAGGGGCCAAAAAGAGGGAGAAGACTCTGGCCCATAATATGTCTTATAAAACTAACCCGAAGTATTTGGGAGGGGTCAAAAGGAGGTAGGAGATGCCAGCCCATAATATTGTCCTGCCAACCTCCCAGAATCCTTTTCACTGGAATCCATCTTGGCTGCAAGATGTACATATCACCAGGAAGGACCCTGAGTCAGACCAAATATGGGCACAAGCATGATGACTGACCAGAGACAACTGGGAAACTAACCCTATTACAATACAACCTGAGACTGTGAGGCACATGGCAGAGCAGTTCTCCTGGGTTCCCTTACCCTGCTGCTCTCCACCCAGGCACCC
>NW_011488304.1:30028-30793 GCF_000754665.1 Bison bison bison
TTCATTCTTTTGCTTTCAACTTCCGTATATCGTTATAGTTGAAGTGAGTTTGTGTAGACAGCATCTAACTGAACCATATTCATTTATCCACTCTTCCAGTCCCTCTTTTTCAACAAATGTGCTTACATTTACTTTTAATGAAATATTGCTATGTTAAGGCTTATGGTTTCCATTTTGTGTATTTATTTCTCTTTGTTCATTTTCTCTTTTTTATTGAAGTAGAATTCATATAACTTAAAGTTAACAATTTTAAATTATACAATTTAGTGGCACATTCATAATATTGTATACCTCTATCTAGTTTCAAAACAGTTTCATTACTACAAAAAGAAATCCTGCACCCTTTAAGCACTCATTCCTCATTCCCTCCTCCCCTCAGACCTTGACGACCACTATTTTACTTCCTGTTTCTGTGGATTTGCCTGTTCTGGGTACTTCATATGAATGTGGCCTTTTATGTCTGACTTTTTTTACTTCGCATGTTTCTATGTTTCACCCAGAATGCATTATGTATCACTACTTCATTCCTTTTTATAACTCAATAATGTTCCATTGTATGGATGTATCACATTTTACTCATACATGCATGATTTTATGCATTTGAGTTATTTCAAACTATCAGCAATTGGAAATAGTTTTGAACATTTTGTGTACAAGTCTTAAATACTTATACAAGTAAAAATAGACATCTGATTTTTAGCCAGTGGATAAGAAGAAAAGATAACATCTGTACTTGAAGTGTATGTTGGTGGGGAGGGGTCAGTC
>NW_011488304.1:30893-31858 GCF_000754665.1 Bison bison bison
TTTTTTGCATATCTCCCTAGCAGTGGAATTGCTGAGTCATTTAGTGATTCTATATTTATTGTTTTTAGAAACTTTCAGACTGTTTCTAATGTGGTTGCCCCATTTACAAATCCACCAGAAGTGTGTAAAAGTTCTAGTTTCTCCACATCCTCACCTACAATTTTTTAAATGTTTTTTTTTTTAAATAATCATCCTAGTGGGTTTGAAATGTATATGAGCCGTATCCCATTGTGAATTTGAATTGCATGTCTCTGATGCCTAATTTTGCTGAGCATCTTTTCTTATGCTTCTTGTCCATTAGCACATCTTAGGAGAAATGTCTATTCAGATCCTTTTTCCATTTTTAAATTTGATCATTTGTCTGTTGCTGAGTTTAAAAGTTCTTTATATATTCTGGTTATAAGACCCATATTGGGCTTGCAAGGTGGCTCAGTGGTAAAGAACCTGCTTGTCAATGCAGGAGACACAGGTTCGATCCCTGGGTCAGGAAGATCCTCTGGAGGAGGAAATGGCAGCCCACTCCAGTATTCTTGCCTGGGAAATCCTATAGACAGAGAAGCCTGGTGGGCTACAGTCCATGGGGTCACAAAGAGTAGAAAATGAGTTAGCGACTAAACAACAACAACAGAAAAGATAAAGATTAGTAAATTGATCTTCCTTAAAATGAAGAATTTTTTGTACACCAAAAGACACCATTTAAAAAGTGGAAAGGCAAGAGATAGAGAGATAAGATTTGAAATCCATTTATCCAATGAAAGACTCCTGTGCAGCATGCATGCTAAATTGCTTCAGCCATATCTGACTCTTTGTGACCCTATGGGCTATAGCCTGACAGGCTCCTCTGTCCATGGGGTTCTCCAGGCAAGATTACTGGAATGGGTTGCCAAGGCCATCTCCAGGGGATCTTCCCAACCCAGGGATTGAACCTGCGTCTCTTATGTCACCTGCATTGGAAGGTGGGTTCT
>NW_011488304.1:31958-32472 GCF_000754665.1 Bison bison bison
TTAATGAATAAAAAGACTTAACTGATATTTCAAAAATAGTATCTACAGATGGCCAATTACCACATACAAAAGTGCTTAACATATTATCAAATTAAATCCATAATGTGATAACAAATCTATCTGAAAAATCTAAAATTTAAAAGCCTGATGATGGAAGGTTTGGCAAGTTTGTGGAGTAATTTTTATACTCTATTCATTGCAGTAAAAATTGGTACAACCATTTGGGGAAACTGTTTGACAGTATCTGCCAAGCTGAACACGTTTTTCCTATGACCTAGTAATCAGGGTGCCAAATATATACCCAATACAAAAATTAATACAACATTGTAAATCAGCTTTATTTCAATAAAATAAATTTTAATCATCAATAAAAAGTTATGACCAACCTAGATAGCATATTCAAAAGCAGAGACATTACTTTGCCAACAAAGGTCCGTCTAGTCAAGGTTTTTCCAGTAGTCATGTATGGATGTGAGGGTTGGACTGTGAAGAAAGCTGAGCGCCAAAGAATTGA
>NW_011488304.1:32572-33236 GCF_000754665.1 Bison bison bison
GGATGGCATCACCAACTCGATGGACATGAGTTTGAGTAAACTCCGGGAGTTGGTGATGGACAGGGAAGCCTGGAGTGCTGCGATTCATGGGGTCGTGAAGAGTCGGACACGACTGAGCGACTGAACTGAACTGAACTGTACCACATGAGATCCTAGTTCCCTAAAGCCCATCCCTCACAATGGAAGCACTGAGTCTTAGCCACTGGACCAGCAGGGAAGTCCCTGTTCTTCATTTTCATCTGGGTGGTGAGGACATGACTGTGTTCATTTTGTGACAATTCACTGGGCTATGCATTAAAGGTCTGTGTACTTTATGTAGTATGTAGATTTTACTTCAAAAGAAAATTAACCTGAAAATTTGCCTTTGAAAATTCTCATAAAGGTAAATGGAATCCAAGGGAGAATAGGGAGAGAAAGAAAACCATGTTTTATTATTTTCTGTGATTTGAATTTATATAAAAATACCTTTTCCCAGAAGTATGATACAGATCTAGTGGGTGGGACATATTTCCTGACTTTATAGTTGATCATAAGAAGGATAATAAAAGTAAGTAAAACATATATTCTAAGGGTCAAATTACATCCCTTTCCCCTCACTCAGTTCCCCTCACCTCTTCCTTATTTTGGCACCAAAAATGAGGCAGTACACTATGGTTAAAGGAAC
>NW_011488304.1:33735-36319 GCF_000754665.1 Bison bison bison
GAGTCAGGTAGCCCTAGGTTTGAATCCCTGCTCAGCCACAAGCCAGCTAGCTGTGTGAGCTGACCCAAGCATTGTATCCTCTTTGAGCTTCGTGTCCTTCAACATTAAAATCAGGCTGATGAGACCTCCCTCATAGGGCTTTATGTCAAATACTTAGCCCCTAGTGCCCATTCAATAAATGCTAGCTGTTGTTGTTGTTCTTCTTCTTTGGGCCATTGTTCTTTTCGTAAACTGTATTACTGTATTCATATTACTGTAAAGTGTAGAGGCTTCTTCAGTTGGAAGTATGGAGATAGCTGTCTTGCAAAGACAGGCGGAGGAAAGGTGCTAGGACTGTGTCTGCTGCTGCTGCTTAGTCGCTTCAGTTGTGTCTGACTCTTGCAACCCTATGGATTGTAGCATGCCCAGCTCCTCTGCTCATGGAATTCTCCAGGCAAGAATACTGGAGTGGGTTGCCATGCCCTCCTCCAGGGGATCTTACCAACTCAGGGATTGAACCCAGGTCTCCTGCATTGCAGGCAGATTCCTTACTGCTGAGCCAGGGAAGCCCCAGGATTGTATCTACTATCCCCTAATCCATAACTTTTTAAATTTTAAAAAAATTGGTCAATTTGGGGCGATCCTAAGATGGCGGAGGAATAGGACGGGGAGGCCACTTTCTCCCCGACAAATTCATCAAAAGAACATTTGAACACTGAGAAAGTTCCACAAAACAACTTCTGAATGCCGGCAGAGGACATCAGGCACCCAGAAAAGCAGCCCATTGTCTTTGAAAGGAGATGTTTTATCATTGGTGCTGTATAGATGGAGAAGTCTTGAGGCTACTGTAAGAATAAGACTGAAAACCAGAAGCAGGAGGCTTATGTCTAAATCCTGAGAACACCAGAGAACTCCTGACTCCAGGGAACATTAATCGACAGGAGCTCATCAAACGCCTCCATACCTACATTGAAACCAAGCACCCCCCAAGGGCTAACAAGTTCCAGAGCAAGACATACCACACAAATTCTCCAGCAACTCAGGAACATAGTCCTGAGCTTCAATATACAGGCTGCCCAAAGTCACTCCAAACCCACTGACATCTCATAACTCATTACTGGACACTTCTTTGCACTCCAGAGAGAAGAAATCCAGCTCCACCCACCAGAACACCAACACAAGCTTCCCTAACCAGGAAACCTTGACAAGCCACCCATACAACCCCACCCACAGTGAGGAACCTCCACAATAAAGAGAACTCCACAAACTGCCAGAATACAGAAAGGACACCCCAAACACAGCAATATAAACAAGATGAAGAGACAGAGGAATACCCAGCAGATAAAGGAACAGGATAAATGCCCACCAAGCCAAACAAAAGAGGAAGAGATAGGGAATCTACCTGATAAAGAATTCCGAATAATGATAGTGAAAATGCTCCAAAATGGAATCACAGATAAATAGCCTGGAGACAAGGATCGAGAAGATACAAGAAAGGTTTAACAAGGACCTAGAAGAAATAAAAAAGAGTCAATATACAATGAATAATGCAATAAATGAGATCAAAAACACTCTGGAGGGTATGAATAGTAGAATAATGGAGGCAGAAGATAGTATTAGTGAGGTAGAGGATAGAATGGTAGAAATAAATGAATCAGAGAGGAAAAAGGAAAAATGAATTAAAAGAAATGAGGACAATCTCAGAGACCTCTGGGACAATGTTAAAAGCCCCAACATTCGAATCATAGGAGTCCCAGAAGAAGAAGACAAAAAGAAAGACCATGAGAAAATACTTGAGGAGAAAATAGTTGAAAACTTCCCTAAAACGGGGAAGGAAATAATCAACCAAGTCCAAGAAACCCAGAGAGTACCAAACAGGATAAACTGAAGGTGAAACACACCAAGACACATATTAATAAATTAACAAAGATCAAACACAAAGAACAAATATTAAAAGCAGCAAGGGAAAAACAACAAATAACACACAAGGGGATTCCCATAAGGATAACAACTGATCTTTCAATAGAAACTCTTCAGGCCAGGAGGGAATGGCAGGACATACTTAAAGTGATGAAAGAAAATAACCTGCAGCCCAGATTACTTTACCCAGCAAGGATCTCATTCAAATATGAAGGAGAAATCAAAAGCTTTACAGACAAGCAAAAGCTGAGAGAATTCAGCACCACCAAACCAGCTCTCCAACAAATGCTAAAGGATCTTCTCTAGACGGGAAACATAGAAAGGGTGTATAAACTCAAACCCAAAACAATAAAGTAAATGACAACGGGATCATACTTATCAATAATTACCTTAAACTTAAATGGGTTGAATGCCCCAACCAAAAGACAAAGACTGGCTGAACGGATACCTAAACAAGACCCCTATATATGTTGTATACAAGAGACCCACCTCAAAACAAGGGACACATGCAGACTGAAAGTGAAGGGCTGGAAAAAGATATTCCACACAAATAGAGACCCAAAGAAAGCAGAAGTAGCAATACTCATATCAGATAAAATAGACTTTAAAACAAAGGTTGTGAAAAGAGACAAAGAAGGACACTACATAATGATCAAAGGACCAATCCAAGAAGAAGATATAACAA
>NW_011488304.1:36614-36843 GCF_000754665.1 Bison bison bison
TCCTGGGCCATAAATCTAGCCTTGGTAAATTCAAAAAAATTGAAATCATTCCAAGCATCTTTTCTGACTGACTACAATGCAGTAAGATTAGATGTCAATTACAGGAGAAAAACTATTAAAAATTTCAACATATGGAGGGTGAACAACATGCTGCTGAATAACCAACAAATCACAGAAGAAATCAAAAAAGAAATAAAAATATGCATAGAAATGAATGAAAATGAAAACA
>NW_011488304.1:38861-39057 GCF_000754665.1 Bison bison bison
CAATCAAAAAATGGGCCAAAGAACTAAATAGACATTTCTCCAAAGAAGACATACAGATGGCTAACAAAAGATGAAAAGATGCTCAACATCACTCATTATCAGAGAAATGCAAATCAAAACCACAATGAGGTACCATTTCACGCCAGTCAGAATGGCTGCTATCCAAAAGTCTACAAACAATAAATGCTGGAGAGGG
>NW_011488304.1:40316-40711 GCF_000754665.1 Bison bison bison
AGATAAATTTCTTAAATATTTCCTATGTTCAAAGTTGTATGCAGACCAGCATGGAAATGATGTGACCCCAGGGCTTAGAACACACCTTTTGGCAGAAACAAGACATGTTCAGAAAGGATTGGTGGAAAGCAGGCATAGAGGTGGCCTAGGTCTGAAAGATAGGGATGAAAGTTACATATGAGCTTGGTAGCAGTAGGGGTCTGGGACCAAATTGTAATGATAAAAGTCCACACAAACTTCCAAATTCAGTTGAGAAATTGAGACAGCAGGAAGACTTTCAAAGCAAGAAAGGGATTTGGACTTGCCAGTTAGTTCAGTAATTCCCTGAGTAGTTACCAGGGATACCACTGTTGACCAAGTGTGGGTGGTGTTCAGGTTGGAGCTTACAGACCTTT
>NW_011488304.1:41209-41660 GCF_000754665.1 Bison bison bison
CCTTTCAAGACACTTTCAAAGAAGGGGAGAAAAACAGGGCTGGCAAATGGTTTAGGAACATGGCGAGCAAGGACTTCTGTGACCTGAGCACTGTCATCCATAAGTGAGCAATTAAAGCGACTTTCAACCTTAACACAGGGGTTGTCCTTAATCATTGACAACTTGGCTAAAACTTTTCAACTTCTGATTATTTCATCTCCCATGATGAAGCTATCTGTTCCTTGTTATCAGTTTATCAGGCTGTAAGCCTTTTGAGCACCCACAAGGGGCAACAGAGAGCATTAAGTATTCCCAAGGGCTTCCCTTGTAGTTCAGCTGGTAAAGAACCTGCCTGCAATGTGGGAGACATGGGTTCGATCCTCGGGTTGGGAAGATCCCCTGGAGAAAGAAACTGCAACCCACTCCAGTACTCTTGCCTGGAGAATTCCATGGACAGAGGAGTGGGACAGGC
>NW_011488304.1:41760-43492 GCF_000754665.1 Bison bison bison
TATGGCTGACTCACAACATAAAACATTTATTTATGATTCTGTACCACCCTGAAAAATAAACAAGAAAAACACATCATTCATTCATTCATTAGACATTTGTGCAGAATCTACTATTGAAGAATTCTTTCAGACAAGATGACAATGTGGGGTAATTGTTATTGAACTGGCAGGAAGCCAAGCAGCATTAACAACAAACAAGTGAAAAGAAAAACTTTTCACTGGCAAACTAGGTGGCAAAATCATTCCACACAAGCCTGAGTATTTATATTCTCCCATTTCAGTATAAAAACAAATGCCTTGATCACAAATTTATGGGATTTAAACTACAAACAAGAGCATGTCACTTAACTGACACTGCATTAATCCTCTTTCATAGGCCAGAATGTGTGTAAGTGAGACAGCTTCTCATCAGACATGATCAGCTCCCTGGCATGTCCATTGCTCAGCTGGAGAAGAAAATGTCTTTCAAGAACAACCTGTGCATCTAAGTTTTGGATAAACATAGAACAGAAAACATCACTGTGCTTTTAACAGAAATTGTTGGGGAAAGCAAAATGTACTGCACACATTTCTGGAGAAATTACCAGAGTAACTATTAGAGGAGTGTTATTAAAATGTGTCCTGCAGGGTCCTGGAGCACAGCCATTCCCAATTAGATGTTGGCTTTATCAGAAACCTGCCCCTTCCCTTCACAGAGAAAATAATTGGCACCTTAGGAGAATCTGTGACAACATCAGCAATTTCATTTGCTTGGTAGTGGTATTTTTTCCCTTCTCCTTTTCTTCCTCTCCCCCACCCCAAGCTATAATTCACATGCCACATACCATTTTTAAATGTACAGTTCATTGCTTTTTAGTGTATTCACAAAGTTGTGCAACCTTGACCTCTAATTAACTTTCTGTCTCGATGGATTTGTCTATCCTGGATGTTTCAAATGAATGGAATTATCCATATGGGGCCTTTTGTGTCTGCCTTCTTTGATTTAACGTCATTTTTTTCAAGGTTCATCTATGCTATGGTATGGATCAGTACTGCATTCCTTTTATGGCTGATTGATATTCCATTTTACTGATATACCACACTTTATCAATGTATCAATGGACACAGATTATTTCCACATTTTGGCTATTATATATAATGTTGCTATGAACATTCACAGACAAGTCTTGTGAGATTGCATATTTTATTTCTCTTAGATGTATACTTAGAAGTGGAATTGCTAGGTCATGTAGTAAATATGTTTAACTTTTTGGTTAAAACTTTGGTTAACTTTTTGGTTTTCCAAATCAGCTGCAACATTTTGCTTCACACCAGCCATGTATGAGGTTTCAACTTTTCTCCATATCTTTACCAATACTTGTTATCATCCTTCTTTTTGTTTATTGCCATCTTAGTGGATATGAAGTGGTATTTCACTGTGGTTTTGATTTGCATTTCCCTAATGAGTAATTTGGAAAACTCAGCAGTGGCCACAGGACTGGAAAAGGTCAGTTTTCATTCCAATCCTAAAGAAAGGCAATGCCAAAGAATGCTCAAACTACCGCACAATTGCACTTTTCTCACACGCTAGTAAAGTAATGCTCAAAATTCTCCAAGCCAGGCTTCAGCAATACATGAACCATGAACTTCCAGATGTTCAAGCTGGTTTTAGAAAAGGCAGAGGAACCAGAGATCAAATTGCCAACATCTGTTGGATCGTTGAAAAAGCAAGAGAGTTCCAGAAAAACATCTA
>NW_011488304.1:45603-47237 GCF_000754665.1 Bison bison bison
AAATATAGTCTATTTAAAAAAACAGAAAGCAGGGCTTCCCTGGTAGCTCAGTGGTAAAGAATCTGCCTGCCAATGTAGGAGACACAGGTTCAATCCTTGATGCAGGAAGACTCCACATGCCTCAGAGCGACTATTGAGCTTGTGCTCTAGAGCCCGAGAGCCACAACTACTGAGCCCACATGCTGCAATTAGTGAAATTCGAGCACCTAGATCCTGTGCTTCACAACAAGAGAAGCCATTGCAATGAGAAGCCCATGCACTGCAACTAGAGAATGGCCACTGCTTGCCAGAACTAGAGAAAACCCCATGCAGGGACAAAGACCCAGCACAGCCGAAAAAAAGACCTTGTTAAAAAAATCAAGATAATGCAAGAGGTATTTAGGGAATAGTGCTAGAAATTGTATATGCCTCACATTCAAGTATAATAATTGTATTTTTAATGTATTAACTTTTGTATTCTTGACTCAGTTCCTAAATTATAAAGACCTTGAAACTATAAAAACCTTGATAAACCATGGTTTCTTTTTTATGTTACATTTAAGCTCTAGCACAATGCATATAATAAACTTTCAATATATACTTTTACCAAGAAAAGGAAAAGAGAATGGATAACGTCTCAAATGGACGAATCAAGAAACAATAATATGCATATAATATTATTTGGAAATATCATGGTAAATACAGTCAAGACTTGTTTAAATATTTTGAAAGTGGTTGTCTTTTGAAAATGAAAACAGCACCTCAAATCACATATTTTAAAAAACCCAACGAATGAAGCCTTGTTTTGAATGAAATTTATAAACTCTTAAATATATTCACTATTATAGTACCCTTGGTTCTCCTGACTCCTCTTGTTTTCAAAAAATATTTTTGAGTCTTTTGCTTAAAGTATATTTTACTTGGTTTCTATTTCTTCTCTGTTTTCAAAATGCAAGCAACTTTTCAAATATATGTTGTCAAACTTTTTAAAATTAATTTTTACTGGAGTATAGTTTATTAATAGTGTTATATTAGTTTCTGCTGTACAGCAAAGTACATCACTTATACATATATGCACTTTTTTTAGAGTCCATTCCTATATAGGCCATTTTGAAATGAGTTTACTCTTTAAAAACTCTTAATAATTTTCTTTTGTTTTTTCCATTATGTCTTATTTAATTTAAATTTATTTTTAATTGGACAATAATTGCTTTACAATATTGTGCTGGTTTCTGCCATATATCAATATGAATTAGCCACAGGTACACATATGTCCCCTCCCTCTTGAACCTCCCTCCCACTCCCACCCCATCCCATCCAATTTAGGTTGTCACAGAGCACTGGATTTGAGCTCCCTGCATCACACAGCAAATTCATGGATCTCAAAACTACTCCTGAAGAGATTTAAGGGAGAAATCTTAGATTGTACCCGGGTATATCTGGTTAACTTCTGTCTGGGAGTTCCTTACTCCCTTTATCTCTTCCTGAAAGCAATTTTTTTTTAAGTAAATGGCCAAAGTCATACCCCCAAAGTTTCCATGTCTTATGGTCTTATATTCAAAACATTCTAAATCATTTAAAAGATTACAAAGAGTCCAAGTGTCCATCAGTAAGGGCTTGGTTAAATTATGGTGCATCTACCCAATGTTAAATTT
>NW_011488304.1:47337-48998 GCF_000754665.1 Bison bison bison
CTGAAAATTAATAATCAATTTTTCTGTGAAATGCATCCTCAGTTCCTCGACAAGTTACAGTTACCATATGACCTAGCAATTCTCCTCCTAGAGAAACGAAAGCATACGTCCTCATAGAAACCTGTGTGTTAATGTTCATAGCAGCATTATTCATAATAGCCAAAAAAGTAGAAACTATACAACGTTCACAACAGATGAACATATGAATAAGAAGTGGTATATCCCTACACTGGAGATATTACTCAGCCATAAAAAAGAATGAAGTACTAATACATACTACAATCTAGATGAACCTCAAAAACATTATGTGCAATGAAAGAAAACAATGTTTCCATTGACATAACATACCCAGAATAGGCAAATCAGTAGAGACAAAGCAGATTGGTATTTGCTTGGGGTTGGGGGATAGGGTCTTGCCTGGAGAATCCCAGGGACAGGGGAGCCTGGTGGGCTGCCGTCTATGGGATCGCACAGAGTCGGACACGACTGAAGCGACTTAGCAGCAGGGGGATAGGGAAATGGGAAACTATTGCTTAATCAGTACAGGTTTTCCTTTTGGGATGAGGAAAATTTTCTAAAATTAGATGGTGGTGATGGTTGCACAAGCCTATGAATATAGTAAAAATCACTGGATTGTACGTATTAAATGAGTGAATTATATGTATTAGGAAGTTATATGAATAAAACTGTCAACAAAAAAGAAAGGAGCAATTAGGACAGATAAGAGGAGGGTAGCAGGTCTCCCTGGCAGATTCAGGTCCTTGGGTTTTGGAAGGAGCCACAGCTGTGGTTTGCCAAAGCACCTGAAAGGCTCCAATCAGTCACAGGCCTAGAGAAACATCATGAGCTGAGAGAAGCAGGATTCTTGATCTGCATGGCAGTCAGCCGGATCTCCAGCCACCCATGCCTGTGGGTGAATGAAATCACCTATATGGCAGGGAACACCAACCACTTGGTGCTGGGAAATGGAAGTCAGAGGCCCAAGCAAGCATGGTACCACTTGGAAGAAGAGCACAGCAGAAGGTGTGTGGGAAGCCAGCTCTCCCCTGGGATGCCCATGGACTATATGAGGAGACTGTCGACAGCCAGTTCTGATAGAGATCAATATATGCTAACTACAAAATCATTCCAAAAAAAGGAAAAAAGATACATGTACATTTTATCCTATCTTAAAACCTGTACACTTGCTCACCAATCTATTGATTTAAGGCCAATGTTTTTTTTCCCCCGAACATGAATATGTTGATGGGTTTTTCTCCTTATCCTTCTTGTTTAAATAGCACATTTAAACAGCATCTGATTTCCAGTGTCTGTTTATTCAAAACAAATAAAGGACTCAGAGATATGGGTAGTGAAATCTGAGAGCAGGATATTTCTAGATTTTCATGTTTTCCCATCTTTGCTGATATCTCAACCACAACTAAACTGACAATGATATTTTAGCTATTTAAGTCTTTTAACAGTTTCTACAATCATTAAACTTAGCTTTTATAAAATGTTTTTACAGCCATATCTATTCAATTTATGTAATATTTAGTTATAATTACAATAACTAGTGTTATTAGGGGTTAGGGGACTGCTTTGGTCTGAATGTGTCCCTCCAAAATTCATATATGGACATTCTTACCCCTCAGGTGATGATATTAGGAGGTGACTATATC
>NW_011488304.1:49098-49570 GCF_000754665.1 Bison bison bison
CCCAATCCAGTATTCTGGCCTAGAGAATTCCATAGACTGTATAGTCCATGGGGTCAGGTTGCAAAGAGTTGAACACAACTGAGTGACTTTCACTCACAAGGAGCTCGAGAGCTTGCTCACCCCTTTCACCATGTGAGGATACAGTGAGAAGCTAGCAGTCTGCAACCTAGAAAAGGGCCTTCAATAGAATGAGACTGTTCTGGCTCATTCACATTGGACTTCCAACTTCCAGAAGTGTGAGGAAAAATTCATTGTCTATAAGCCACCCAGTCTGTGATATTTTGTTATAGCAGCCTGAATGGTCCAAAAGAGGGACAGACTGAACTGACTTGTGGAAGGTATACCACCCCAGTGGACGAGGTGGGAGTGCTCAGGGCTGACCGGTGGGAAGCCTTCCACAGGCAGGTGACTCCTGTAGGCAGACAACTCAGGCATTAGTGAGCACATCCACAGAGACTGGAAAGTATCTGTG
>NW_011488304.1:50464-51791 GCF_000754665.1 Bison bison bison
TGGAACTGAGATAATAAATATATGTGTCGTTTTAATTTAAGCTGCTGATTTTGTTTTTGTTTTTGTTTTTGTTTTGGTGAGGGGGGCTACTCTATACGGCATATAGGATCTTAGTTCACCGACCATGGGTTGAACCCCTGCCCCCAGCTAGACTGCCAGGGAAGTCCCTTAAGCTGCTTTTGAAAAATGTAGAATTAGGGCTTCCCTGGTGGTCCAATGGTGAAGATCTGTCTAGCAATGCAAAGGACACTGCTTCTATCCCTAGTCTGAGAAGATCTCACATGCTATGAGGCAACTAAGCCCATGTGCCACAAGTACTGAAGCCCATGTGCCTAGAGCCTGTGCTCCACGACGAGAAGTCACTGCAATGAGAAGTCACTGCGATGAGAAGCCCATGAGCTACAAGCAGAGAAAGCCTGCTTGCAGCAATGAAGACCCAGTGCAGCCAAAGATAAAACAAAGAAAGAATACAGGATTAAATACCAATACTGCCTTGTTGAGAATATTTGATTTTACATTTTCCTCAAAGAGATTAATATTGTTATAGATACCAGTAAACAAACACAACATGGCAAATATCTCTTTCAAAATAGTTTTTAGAAACTGAAGCATTTATTGGTGAAATGATGTGCTGTCTCAGATTTGCTTTAAAGTTGTCCTGTAGGAGTTGGGGGAGGAAGAATGGAGCAATATATTTGACACAAGTTGGGCTATGTGCTAGTAATTATTGAAGCTGAGTGATGTATCTGTGGGGGTTCATTATATTATTGCTTACTTTTCTGTATGTTTGAAATTTTCCATAATAAAACCAAAACAATTTCTATAATGTCACACAGTTCAGCAAAGGTAACAATAGTTAAACAACTAGTATTTCAGAAGCTATTATAATCTATGTATAAACACTGTACAAAGTAATGGGAATATTGTGATTCAAAGTAGGTGGTATGGATACTTCTATACTTGATTTGAGATACTGTTTTTCAAATACTATATATACATGCAAGTTATGACATTGTTAATTATTCAGTTTTGGAGAGGGAGGGGATCCAAGACTATAGCTTTCTAAATGTATTTTGGTTATATAAGCTGTATGTAAATCATTGCCATATTAATTGGCAATGACTTTGTATAGAAAATTTAATTAGAAAATTTTAAGCAGAAAAAGTTAAATATATTGACTGTAACATAGGTTGACTCTCTTCCTATATGTGTGTATTTCTCTTTTATATACATATATATAGTAGCATAAATAAAACTGAAATCATATGTAAAAATGAAAAAGTTCCTATGTAAAGTTCTATGAAACTTGGGGAAAGCCTAGAGTGAA
>NW_011488304.1:52917-53261 GCF_000754665.1 Bison bison bison
AGCTATAGTAATCAAAATAGTATGGTATTGGCATAAAAATGATACATAGATCAATGGAACAGGATAGAGAACCCAGAAATAAACTCATACATATACAGCCAAGTCATCTTTGACCAGGGTGTCAAGAGCACACAGTGGGCAACAAACGGTGCTGTGAATACAGGGTAAGTCTAAACATAACCCAGATGCACTGGGCCTGACAACGGAGGAAAAGGACTATACTCCAAAGAAGCTGCAAGAGGTAGCTGGTGTGTGTCAGCAGGAGAAGATCGGATTTTGAGGTTGGTTGATCGATGTGGGGATGGATAACCTCAGAGAGATGTAATTGAGTTTACTGAGTACTT
>NW_011488304.1:53361-54264 GCF_000754665.1 Bison bison bison
CTGATGGGAAATTCTCAGCCCGTTGGTAATGGCATATTCAAACTAAAGGATTTCACAACCTGTTGGTCTACTAATGTAGCTATATCATGAAAATAAAATATGGGTTTATTATTTAATTTTCCAGATAATTATTCATTTCTGATTACATTTTCTGTCTCCTCTAAAAGTGGGCACAACTTTTCCCATTCACTCACTAACTGAGCAAATATTTATTGAGTGCCAAGCTCTGTATTGGGTTTCCAAGGTGGCTCAGAATTAAAGAATATGCCTGCAGTACAGGAGATTTTGATCCCTGGGTCAGGAAGATCACTTCAAGAAGGAAGTGGCAACTCACTCCAGCATTATTGCGTGGAAAATCCCATGGACAGAGAGCATGGTGGGCTATAGTCCAAAAGAGTTGGACATGACTTAGTGACTAAACAACAACAAACAAAGCTCTGTATTAGGCACTATTGGCTATCCATATTAAGTCAAACATGGATCTTCACATGAAAGGAAGATCTTTCCCCAATACAGGAAAAATGCTGGTTAAGACTTTATTCAGTGCATCACCTTAATTTAGGAGGCTGAAAGAAGTGGAAGTAGTTCAGAGAAAGGGAAAAAACCCTATGAATCCCAGTTAATGTGGACTTTTTTGCATGTAGAGATTTATAATACACCTTAGAGTTTACAAAGTGATATCATATGTGTATTGCTTCCTTTAATCTTCCCATAACAACCCCATGAGGGAGGTATTTCCATAAAGATTCAGCAATGTAGAACTTTGTCCGGTGTCACACAGTGAGTCAGGACTCAGATCCTCCTCGTCTTCTCCGTGATAGACACAAAGAAGTCCACCTCGAGGAAGGAAATGCTGCCTAGCTGTGGGGAGTTCAGTCAGCAAACAGCCTCCAGCTGTCAGCT
>NW_011488304.1:54364-54674 GCF_000754665.1 Bison bison bison
CCTTCCACAGCTACAGAGTTACCTCACAGCCAGATCGCACCTTTTCTGAGACAGCCTGCATCTGTTGACTCAGAGAGGTTGGATTATAAAGGTGTAGCTATTTTGGCTTGATAACAGAGCACTTAGGTCATCACTGGTTGCTCCAGAGTCCCACAGAAGTAGAGAAAAAACAATCCTAAAGTTCATATGGAAACACAAAAGACCCCCAATAGCCAAAGCAATCTTGAGAAAGAAGAGCAAGCCTGGAGGCATCATGTGTTCTGAGTTCATACTATATAACAAAGCTATAGTAATCAAAATAGTATGGTAT
>NW_011488305.1:0-218 GCF_000754665.1 Bison bison bison
ACCTGAATGGTCTAGTGGTTTTCCCTACTTTCTTCAATTTAAGTCTGAATTTGGCAATAAGGAGTTCATGATCTGAGCCACAATCAGCTCCCTGTCTTGTTCTTGCTGACTGTATAGAGCTTCTCCATCTTTGGCTGCAAAGAATATAATCTATCTGATTTCGGTGTTGACCATCTGGTGATGTCCATGTGTAGAGTCTTCTCTTGTGTTGTTGGAAG
>NW_011488305.1:4424-5004 GCF_000754665.1 Bison bison bison
GGGAGGACTGGCAGCTCTTTGATTGCATTTGGTGTCTCGGATCCTACACAGAGCTGCCTTCAACCTGTCTTCCTGTTCAGAACCCTCAGCTATTCCTATTGTTACTTCTTTTGCCACATCCTTCAGGGGTGTGTGTAACAGGAATGTGGTTTGGATCTTCTGTGATTGTAACTCAGGAAACCTGTAAGGACAGTGGATATTGATTGAGGTCCTCTCTTAGACAGGACCTGAATTGAGATCTTCCTGGTGCCTTGGAAACAATTTCCAAGAGGGATGGCTGAGTAACACAATTACACAGGTCAGTTCTTGTGTGTGATCTGAAGTTTCCTTTTTACACTCCTGGAGTTCGTTGTAACTTTTTGTCCTCTGTTCTGCCCAAGTGGGCCCTGGTGGTTCAGAGCATGTCTGAATCTGTAAGTCTCGGTGCCAGTCCTGCTTTTGCTCATTTACTTTCATGTTCCATGGAGTTGTGTACAGGAACCCTGTGAATCCACTACCTTTATTTGTGAGATTGAGGTAATTAGTGCTGTTAGGTGGCATAGAATGTTGCCTGTTTTACAGAAAAGGTCAGAAGTTACTG
>NW_011488306.1:0-258 GCF_000754665.1 Bison bison bison
TACAACATTGGTTGGTTGGGGGTTGGAGAATTTCCTTCTCCAGAAAACATAAACCAGTTGAAGGAAATAGAAAACACATCTTCTCCAAAGGAAAAATTCACATCATTAGGCGAGTTATTCTCTGCTTGTTGATTAATAACATCAGTGATGTTAATATGAACCTGAAAGGGAAAGTTGCTCAGTCGTGTCCGACTCTTTGCAACCCCATGGACTACACAGTCCGTGGAATTCTCCAGGCCAGAAAACCTGGAGTGAGTA
>NW_011488306.1:4628-5333 GCF_000754665.1 Bison bison bison
ACACATTTCATCCTTGGAGAGTCAATCAAATGCCTTTCAGATCTCATGTTCTTTTCTTCTGAAATTTATGGACAGCAAAGCATGATGGGGTGCATCACTTTTAAAATGAGTAGAAGAGATAGCTTGGCGGGTAAGAATAATAAATCCTGTGAGACCTACAAAATAAGGTACTAAGCACAGGATTTTCTGTCTCCTTAGCCTTTTGTTTCTGGTAACTGTCAAACTTGTTCATAATTGAAATTCCAACTCAATCTTTTTGAGATCTGTCAGTCCTGGGGTAAAAAGACAGAAAACATAAGACCTAAGATAATCACTAAAGCGTAAAAGTCAACAAAGAGGGAATATTAATATTTCAAGCTTACTGCCACTTCTGAAACACTTCAGCATTCAACAGAGGCAGCTCTCAAAAACTAAAATGAATCTTAGATTGTGTATCCTACGCCAGAACATGTGACTGAGCAGATTAAAACCCAGCAAGAGTTCCTCAGTCACATAAACTTCATGAGAACAGCTCTTTTCTGCTCACCAAAGTATGCATGACAGCAAATGCCAAACAGAGTTTTACTCAGCCATAAAAAGAACAAATTTGAGTCAGCTATGGTTTTTCCAGTAGTCATGTATGGATGTGAGAGTTGAACTGTGAAGAAAGCTGAGCGCCGAAGTATTGATGCTTTTGAACTGTGGTGTTGGAGAAGACTCTTGAGA
>NW_011488306.1:9546-9947 GCF_000754665.1 Bison bison bison
TGGCAGCAACAGGTAACTGACACAGTGCCCCTGAATTTTTGCATAACCCTATGTTCTAATAACCATCAGCACACCATCGCCATGAAAATGCTGATTACCAACACAACGCCCAGCATTTTTTCACCTGAACGGCATCACCATTGAAGACTCCATCTATTATGAAATAAGTCCAGAACACAGGCCATTCACATTCAATGTTTTCAAAGAGCTTGAGTTCAGCAGGGTCATAATGCAATCGGTTTGGGTCCTGGAAGCAAACAGGTAAACGTTCTAAAAGGTAATGTCAGATTACATACATAATACCACTGTGCCTCACTGAGTGTCCCTTGCTTTCTGACTCAGGGCAACTTTGAGGCTGGTATGATTGGAGAAGGAAATGGCAACCCACTCCAGAGTTCTTG
>NW_011488307.1:0-279 GCF_000754665.1 Bison bison bison
CTCTCAAGAGTCTTCTCCAGCACCACAGTTAGAAAGCATCAATTGTTTGGCACTCAGCCTTCTTTATGGTCCAACTCTCACATCTGTACATGACTACTGGAAAGGCAATAGTTTTGACTATATGGATCTTTGTTGGCGAAGTGATATTTCTGCTTAATATGCTGTCTAGGTTTCTATGTAAAATTCTGAAAGAGATGGGAATACCAGACCACCTGACCTTCCTCTTGAGAAATCTGTATGCAGGTCAGGAAGCAACAGTTAGAACTGGACATGGAACAA
>NW_011488307.1:379-907 GCF_000754665.1 Bison bison bison
ACTACATGCACTCCTCCACTTGGTCAGTCACAGAAACTAAAAACTACATTGTCTCTTGCCATGCTATTATTCAGTCATCTGAAGCCTCATTTGGGAATGGACTTAAATGCAACTTGGGGCTTCCCTGGTAGCTCAGACAGTAAAGAAATCGTCTATAATGCAGGAGACCTGGGTTCGATTCTTGGGTCAGGAAGATCTCCTGGAGAAGGGAATGGCAACACACTCCAGTATTCTTGCCTGGAGAATCCCATGAACAGAGGAGCCTTGCAGGCTATAGTCTATGGGGTTGCAAAGTGTTGGACACGACTGAGTGGCTAACACTTTCACTTAAATGCAATTATTCTTTTTTTAATTAATTCATTCATTTTACTTGGAGGCTAATTACAATATTGTGGTATTTTTTTTTACCATATATCAACATGAATGAGCCACAGGTATACATGTGTACCCCCATCCTGAACCTCCATTTAAATACAAGGATTAAGAATTTGACAGAACTCACATAAAGATGCTAAAATCTCCATAAGA
>NW_011488307.1:4785-5850 GCF_000754665.1 Bison bison bison
GAGGAAAACAATAGAATAGTAAAGACTGGAGATCTCTTCAAGAAAATTAGAGATATCAAGGGAATATTTCATGCAAAGATGGACACAGAAATGGATAGAAACGATATGTACCCAACAGAAGCAGAAGATATTAAGAAGAAGTGGCAAGAATACACAGAAGAACTATACAAAAGATATCTTAATGTCCCAGATAACCACAAAGGTGATCACTCCCCTAGGGAAAGACATCCTGGAGTGTGAAGTCAAGTGGACTTTAGAAAGCTCCACTACGAACAAAGCTAGTAGAAGTGATGGAATTCCGGCTGAGCTATTTCAAATCCTAAAAGTTGATGTGATGAAAGTGCTGGACTTAATATGCCAGGAAATTTGGAAAGTTCATCAGTGGCCACAGGACTGGAAAAGGTCAGTTTTGATTCCAGTTCCAAAGAAAGGCAATGCCAAAGAATGTTTAAAGTACCACACAATTGCACTCATCTCACCTGATAGCAAAGCAATGCTCAAAATTCTGCAAGCTGGGCTTCAACAGTATGTGAACCGAGAACTTCCAGATGTTCAAGCTGGATTGAAAAAAGGCATAAGAACCAGAGATCAAATTGCCAACATCCATTGGATCATAGAAAAAGCTAGAGAATTCTGGAAAAACATCTACTTCTGTTTCACTAACTACACTAAAGCCGTTGACTATGTGGATCACAACAAACTGTGGAAAATTCTTAGAGATGGGAATACCAGGCCACCTTTCCAGCCTCCTGACAAATCTGTATGCAGGTCAAGAAACAACAGTAAGAACCCAGCATGGAACAATGGACTGGTTTACAACTGGGAAAGGAGTATGTCAAGGCTGTATATTATCGCCTTGTTTATTTAATTTATATGCAGAGTACATCATGTGAAATGCCAGACTGGGCGAAGCACAGGCTGGAATCAAGATTGTCAGGAGAAGTATCAAGGACCTCAGATATTCAGCTGACACACTTTAATGGCAGAAAGCAAAGAGGAACTAAAGAGCCTCTCGATGAAAGTGAAAGAGCAGAGTGAAAAAGCTGGTTTAAAACTCAACATTGA
>NW_011488307.1:9381-10616 GCF_000754665.1 Bison bison bison
CCTCCCTCCCCATACCATCCCTCTGGGTCGTCCCAGTGCACTAGCCCCAAGCATCTAGTATCGTGCATCGAACCTGGACTAGAATCTTGTTTCAAACATGATATTTTACATGTTTCAATGCCATTCTCCCAAATCTTCCCACCCTCTCCCTCTCCCACAGAGTCCAAAAGACTGTTCTATACATCACTGTCTCTTTTGCTGTCTCGTTCACAGGGTTATTGTTACCATCTTTCTAAATTCCATATATATGCGTTAGTATACTGTATTGGTGTTTTTCTTTCTGGCTTACTTCACTCTGTATAATAGGCTCCAGTTTCATCCACCTCATTAGAACTATTTTATATATTTTAAATAAGATGCCAGTATAATTGAGCTTATGTTAAAGGATCTCTTTCTGGTTTATAGATGACCACTTTCTTGTTGTAACCTCACATGACAGAAAGAAAGACAGAGAGGGAAAACAAAGTCTTTACTCTTTTATTTTTTTCATTAGAACACTAAACCCATCATGAAGACTCCACCCTCATTTCCAGGTACCATCATACTGGGGACTAGGGTTAAACATTTGAACTTTTGAGAGGACACAAACATTTAGTCCATAGCAAATAGGAATATCTCCACTCCTTCACAGGTCATAGGAGAAACAGAGATAGTAGTGCCAGATGGCTTACAATGTGCTGTATGTCTAAGACAAGCAGATGAGTGATAGACTTCATTCATATGCCCAAATCACTGCAGATGGTGATTGCAGCCATGAAATTAAAAGATGCTTGCTCCATGGAAGAAAAGCTATGACCAACCTAGACAGTGCATTACAAAGCAGAGATATTACTTTGCCAACAAAGATCCATATAGTCAAAGCTATGGTTTTTTGAGTAGTTATGTATGAAGTGTGAGTTGGACCACAAAAAAAGCTGAGCTCCGAAGAATTGATGCTTTTTAACTGTGGTGTTGGAGAAGATTTTTGAGAGTCCCTTGGACTACAAAGAAATCAATCCAATCAATCCTAAAGGAAATCAGTTCTGAATATTTGTTGGAAAGACTGATGCTGAAGCTCCAATACTTTGGCCACCTGATGTGAAGAACTGACTCACTGGAAAAGACCCTGATGCCGGGAAAGATTGAAGGCAGTAGGATAAGGGGACAAGAGGATGAAATGGTTGGATGGCATCACCAACTCTATGGACATGAGTTTGAGCAAGCTTTGGGAGCTGGTGATGGACAGGGAAGCCTGG
>NW_011488307.1:13555-14829 GCF_000754665.1 Bison bison bison
GGGATCAATCTCAGTGAATCTGCAAAGGGCTTCTCTCAGTCTATCTAGGAATTTACCAGGAGCTTCCTTCTCCTCCTGTTCTATGTTTGCCAATTTGCCATAATTTAAAGGCTTAGTAAGCGCCTGCCTGAGTCCTTCAAGAATACATCTGACAAAATGTCTCTGATCCCATCTTCCTTGTTTTCTACAGAACCAGTCTAATTGTAAAACAGTATTATACTTAAGCTGGCCACCATTCTCCGTCCTCCAGTGGGTACCGCAGGCATGCAGTGTCACATAGGAAGACCAGATGTGTCTTCTTTAAGCCCTGGGGATCAAATATATCCCAGTTTTTCAGGATACAGTTCAAAGGCGTGAGGCTGGAATTGTTAGCTCCCATCTGTAAGAGAGGAAAAAAGGGACCAGCGCCATCTTTCTACCCGAGGCGTCCCTCCCTGCTCTAGATGGGGGTGTAGACAGACTTCACACCAAAAGCTTTTCTCTGGCCAGACTTAGTCTGTCCCTTACTGACGCAAGTGTCATGCTCGTCCCTCCCGGTTCTACCACCGAGACAGGGTGGGGATGCACCAGGGGTAGACCTGATGGCATCCCTGACTGACGTCCAGCTCTTCACCATTAAAACCTTGCTTGCCTCTGATGGCATCCAGGGTGCAATCAGAGTAACCTTCTGGAATGCCTCCCAAGCTAAGACCGCTGGGGGAAACATTCATCAAGTGAGTGCCTGTGCACGACCCTGAGTATATTCCTGACCAAATAAGACCAATATGAACATAATACTGAGATGTTCCTTCTAAGAGTCACCACATCAGTATAAGAGCCTCCTCTGGTCCACTAGAGCCAGTGTTACCAAAGGAAAAAACCCATTACAGTCCCAATCTGAGTAAACTTTGATCTCAGGGATGTTCTTGGAGCTAGAGCTCCATCTAGCTTCCGAACTTCTGATTCCTAGCGAGGCTAGGCGCTTCCTGCCTACCAATCCAAGTTTGGGACCTAAGTCACAGTACACAGTAACAGCATAGATTACAAGTCCCTTGAAAGTCTATGATCTGATAGATTAGGTTAGTACTTCTAATTCCCAAGGAGTTATGAAATGGTCAAAGAGACCGAAAAGTTTGACGGAGAAAGGAGAGTTCAGTCCACACGCTTTGCCCATTTCTGGTTGTTTCCCCAAAAGAGACATTGGGTGCCTCTTCACATTGGCAGGTTGGTATAACCCCCCAACAGGTTTCTGCCATAAGCCGTATGAGATCACCATGGAACCGCAGAGCAGGGCC
>NW_011488307.1:18178-19436 GCF_000754665.1 Bison bison bison
TGAGGATTGGGGTCTCCAGGAACAGTGTAAGTGATATTCTATTCCTAGAGCTTTAAATACCTCCTGAGTTACAGTAGCTTTAAAGGTGGAGCCATTGTCACTCTGAAGGCTCCGTGACAGCCCAAACCTGGGGATAATTTCATGGATTAAAATCTTTACAACCTCCTTAGCCTGCTCACTACAACAGGGAAAAGCCTCAATCCATCCAGTAAAGTATCCATCCAAACTTGTAAGCAAGAATACCTATTAGCTTTTGGCATATGAGTAAAATCAATTTCCCAGTCCTCTCCAGGATACTTTCCACTTTGTAATAATCCAGGTTTTGCTAGCTTTACAGTCTTTGGGTTATTGTTCTGACAAACCTCACACCTTTTGATAATGTTCTTTAGAGTTTTCATTTCATTTTTACCTTCAGACAAATGAGAAGCCATCTGGTAAGTACTTCTGCAACCAAATGAAAACTCTGGTGTAAACCCTTAAGAATTTTCCACTGAGCATTTTCAGGAATTATTAATCGTCCATCCTTGGACTGTAACCATCCTTTATCTGTAATCTTTGCTCCTCTTTTCTTATATCTTTCTAATTCTCAGTATACTGTGGTTTTTCCTGTTCCACAGGACCTGTCCAGATCAAAGGAGTCTGTAGTGAAGGGGTTTCGTAAAGTGCCACTTTTCTGGCTTGACAGTCAGCCAACTGATTACCTTTGTCTACTTTACTCCCATCCCTGCTGTGCCCATTTAAATGCATAACAGCTCCTTCTTTAAGACAATATATAGCAGTTAAAAGTCTCTCAATCTCTCTGAAATGCTTAAAAGGTTCTCCTGTTGCTGTTTTAAACTGTCTTTATTTCCATATTGCAGCATGAGCATGTAAAGTCAAATAAGCATACTTAGAATCCGTGTAGATATTTACTCGCTGCCCTTTGCTTAACTCTAGAGCTTAGGTCAGAGTCACAAGCTCCGCTAACTGAGCACTGGTTCCCTGGGGGAGAGATTGTGCAACAACCTTTCAGCATGCTGCAGTCCATTGGGTCGAAAAAAGTTGGACACGACTGAATTGAACTGAACTGATGGAATATTCCATGAAGTCAAAGATTTGTACCTACAACACTAATAAGACACATAGCAGGTGATCAGAAAATTATTGATGATGAATGGCTGGGAAATTTGCCATTTACCTGTCTTGCTAAGTTGTACAGATATCTTCCAAGATGGACAATGACCCCATTTTACTAATTATGACTCATGCAGAATCTGAA
>NW_011488308.1:0-491 GCF_000754665.1 Bison bison bison
AGGATTTGGATCTAGTGATCTAGCTTTTTGGGTGCAGGAAATTACAGCTTCTAGGCCTTTAAAAGATCTTTTCATTCAAGGAAATAAAATGTCAGGGCTGTTAGATACTGGAGCAGACGTCTCTTGCATTGCTGGAAAAGATTGGCCCTCATCCTGGCCAGCCCGCTTGACCAGTACCGGCCGGGTAGGAGTAGGGTCAGTGCCCTCGGTTGCTAACAGCTCACAGATTTTGACACGGTCAGATGAGAAGGGGGCACAAGGCACTTTTTGCCCATATGTGGTTCCTTCACTACCTTTTTCTTTATGGGGGAGAGATATATTATCTCAGATGGGAATGCTTTTATATAGCCCAGATGAAAAGGTTACAATCCTGATAAGGGGCTTGGTAAAGATCAGCAGGGAATTGTTTCGCCATTAGAGGTGGTTCCCAACAAGAATAGAGAAGGTCTGGGATATTCAAATTTATCCTAGAGGCTGTTGCTCTTGCTGCC
>NW_011488308.1:4711-5211 GCF_000754665.1 Bison bison bison
CCGGGTGCCCACCCACCTTCACAGAGTAGGCGAATGCCACGAAGCCCAGGCAGCACCAGTTCAGGAAGATGGTGTTGAACAGGGACCACACGATGTGGTCGGGCACGGCGGTGTCGCTGCGGATGTTGATCACCGTGGTCGTCAGGGGCGCCTGGCTCTGGGGCGCCCCCAGCACGGCCACCTCGTGCTCCTCCTTGATCATCTCTGGCGCAGAGGGAACCAAGCACTGAAGCTGAGGAGCAGGATCGAGACGTGTGTTCCCCAAGGCAGAGCCGGCGCAGTTGTGGTCCGGATGTAGGCAGGAGCACCGGGGCTGGGGGCTGGGCCTGCCCAGGAGTTTCGTTTCTTGAATGTTTTGCCGGAGGTGGGAGGAACTGCTGCGCATCATGTTACACCGTGGTCAGAGGAAATGAGCTGGTGGAGGGGGCTTCAGGCCCAGCCCCAGCCATCTCGCTTCCCATATAGCGCTGAGTTCCCGCTCTGGGACCCTTCCCTAGCCT
>NW_011488308.1:8858-10033 GCF_000754665.1 Bison bison bison
GTCAGCCTCTCCAGGAGCCCCAGGGCTCCCCCTCCCTTCCTCTCAGGCCCCTTCACCGGCCCCTCATCCCACCAGGGGATAAGAGGTTGATCCTGGTCATTCCCATGAACCTCCTGCAGCCTCATCATGACCGGCACACTGGTATACACACACACACACACACACACACACACACACACACACACACAGAACAATACATACAGGAGCTCCCCAACCCATGTGCCATCTGGGCAGGGCCCTCTCCAGGCTCACACACACTTTCTTGGAGATGCCCCAGGTGCCCACCCACCTCCACGGAGTAGGCGAATGCCACGAAGCCCAGACAGCAGATGTTCATGAACAGCGTGTTGAACAGGGACCAGACGATGTGATCACGTCCAGGGTTCTCAGTCTGGATGTTGATCACTGCGTTCTTCATGGGAGCCGAGCCTGCAGGTCCCCCCGTCACAGCCACCTCCTGCTCCCCTGAGAACATGTCTTAGGGTGGTGGCCGCAGGGGTGGACACCAGTGAGGAGGACTAAGAGCTGGAGTCATGAGGCCGAGCTTTGACCACTTTGGGAGTGAGCCGGATGCTGGAGGGTGGTCCTTCGTGGGGCCCAAACCCTACCTCATGTCAGTTTTGCTTCCTCAGAAGCTTCAATTTCTTGTTGCTTTGTAAATGCATGAATTGGCCTGACACTGGGAAGGTGAACAAATCACGGAGAAGTTACACACAGGCAGGGTGGGATGGTCGCAATCCAAGAGCTGGCTTTCTGCCCCAGGCACTCAAGTCAGGACCTATTTAGGGTGTGGTCCCAGGACGTTCCCCAGCCAGGGGGTCTCAGGCCCAAGCCTGCTGAGCGCCCACTGTCCCCACTCGGGCCCCTGCCAGGCCCCACTCAGCCTCACCCCCGGGCCCAGAGGAGCCCCGCCCCCACCGCCAGCCCCCCAGCCGCACAGGCCTCCCCTCTGAGGGGCACTGGCCCCCCAGTCCTGAGTCTCCGCTCCAGGCGGGGTTTGGGTCCTTCCTGGTTGCAGGTCAGCACCCAGCAGCCCGTGTGGCCTGCCCTGAAGGAGCCTCCCACGGTCCCCCAAGGGTTGGATTCAGTTCAGTTCAGTTCAGTCAGTCAGTCGTGTCCGACTCTTTGTGACCCCATGGACTGCAGCATGCCAGGCTTCCCTGTCCATCACCAAC
>NW_011488308.1:13615-14013 GCF_000754665.1 Bison bison bison
GCCGCTTGCCCACCTCAGCCTGGCACGTCAGATGCCAGGGGCGGTGGGGGCGGTGGGGGCAGTGGGCGTGCAGAGCAGAGGCTGAAAAAGTGAAGAAGAGCAGAAACGAGCACTTGGGGAGAGGAGCGCCAGGTGTGACTGGCACCTGAACTGAGTGAACTTGAAGTTTTAGGAGCTGACGCGTATATGAAAGTGTTCTCCTGGCCCCTAGAAGCATCCGCCTGGAGCCAAAAACTCTGTGCCGGCTCCAGACCTACAATAACCCTGGGGCCCCGGCTCTCTGTGGGGAGAAGGGGCTGGGAAAGCCTTGGGGTCTCCCAGGGCCGTGAGAGCAGCAAGTGGCCGCGCCCTCCAGGCTTGCGTGCGCCCAGGCCGGCTCCTCAGCACAGCTGCCGGGG
>NW_011488309.1:0-354 GCF_000754665.1 Bison bison bison
GGCAGCCCACCAGGCTCCCCCGTCCCTGGGATTCTCCAGGCAAGAACACTGAAGTGGGTTGCCATTTTCCTCTCCGATGCATGAAAGTAAAAAGTGAAAGTGAAGTTGCTCAGTCATGTCCGACTCTTAACGACCCCATGGACTTTAATCCACCAGGCTCCTCTCCCAATGGGATTTTCCAGACAAGAGTACTGAAGTCGGGTGCCATTGCCTTCTCCCAGAGCAATCCTAGTCTGGCTAAAATTAAACTCAAGGTCTTGGGGCAGTCAAGTGCAAAGAGAATCAGAGAAAGTCAGTCTTCAGAGAGACAGAGAAAAGGAGAGAAATGAACAACTCACACAAAAAGAAACAACA
>NW_011488309.1:4785-5131 GCF_000754665.1 Bison bison bison
ACAAGCTGGAATCAAGATTGCCGGGAGAAATATCAATAACCTCAGATATGCAGATGACACCACCCTTATGGCAGAAAGTGAAGAGGAACTAAAAAGCCTCTTGATGAAAGTGAAAGAGGAGAATGAAAAAGTTGGCTTAAAGTTCAACATTCAGAAAATGAAGATCATGGCATCCAGTTCCATTACTTCATGGGAAACAGATGGGGAAACAGTGGAAACAGTGGCTGACTTTATTTTTGGGGGCTCCAAAATCACTGCAGATGGTGACTGCAGCCATGAAATTAAAAGACGCTTACTCCTTAGGAGGAAGTTATGACCAACATAGACAGCATATTCAAAAGCAGAG
>NW_011488310.1:0-269 GCF_000754665.1 Bison bison bison
ACCCTTGCCTTTGGTCTAGTCTTAGGGGTGGATACATGGCTATCACTTGGGCATGTAATGCCTAGGCTGATACTTTGTAAAATGACATCTAGATAATTGGGCTCCCCCTTGATCTGTTGCAGAAAATTCAGTGAATAGTAGTGCTTTAATCAGCCAGAGCCAAGTTCCAAGGGAGGAAAGTTTCATAAAGGAGAGGGCTGGCTGAGCTTGGTTACAGTGAACATACCACACACTTACTGCCCTGGGGGCTTCTAGCACAGCATTTCTCT
>NW_011488310.1:924-1286 GCF_000754665.1 Bison bison bison
GCATTTCTCTTGTCTCTAGGAAATGCTAGTACATCTTCTACCAGCTTGCCATGGTATCAACCTAGAAAATCTTAGAAAAATAATTCTTGAAGTCTTTTAATCACTTCCTGGGAAAATGATTGGCATAACTCCTAGAGTGCCAGGAAAGTAATGCTATATGCAGCTTAGTTTAAATTCTTAACTAATGGGAACATACTGTATAGCACAGAGAGCTCTACTTAATGCACTGTGGTGTCCTAAATAGGAGAGAAATCCAAAAAGAAGGGGATATATGTAGATGTGTGGCTGATTCATTTTGCTGTGCAGTAGAAGCTAATACAACATTGTAAAAAGCAACTATACTGCAATAAAAATCAATTAAG
>NW_011488310.1:4386-5638 GCF_000754665.1 Bison bison bison
CAAATTCACCAAGTGGTGGTGGTAGTTCAGTCGCTAAGTCGTGTCTGACTCTTTCGACCCCATGGACTATAGACTGCCAGGCTCCTCTGTCCATGGGACTCTCCAGGCAAGAACACTGGAGTGGGTTGCCATTTCTTTCTCCAAATTCATCAAGTCCTATTCATTAAATATGTACAGACTTTGTGTATTGATCATACCTCAGTAAAGTTATTTTAAAAACTGGTAAATAAGGGGTGAGCAAGGAAACATTCCTCTTTGCCTTAGGAATTCTTGTCTAGGTTTCTTGTTGTGCTGATGCTGGCATCAAAGGGCACACCTAAAATCTGAACCAACCTGTTTAATACAATAACAATATGATGTTTTAACTATATGTTACTTTAGCTTGGCATTTTATATTATTTTACATATGTAGATCCTCTCACTCATCTGAACTACTGCATAGTGCTATGAGTTAGGTGGAACAAGGAGGAGGAAATACATTCAGAGAGATTATTTGTCCAAGGTCACAAATGAATAAATCATCAATAATGACCCAGTCCTATTCCTGAGTTATAGTCTGATTCTTGCTTCTACACTAAGTTGATATTTTTCTGGAATTGTTTCATTTGTGAGTATGTCTTCTATTTGCAATGAGTCTGTGAATTTTTGGAAGGCAAAGATCATGTATTATTCATCTCTGTATCCCTTGAAGTAGCAGCTTCAGAGTCTTGTATGAGATACTTATTAATTGTTGGTGGTTGACTAATTAGTCAAAACACCCACTCTGTCCTGTTCTCAGTACTAGATATCATTTATCTGTAACTTCTAAGAGTCCATGTTTAGCTTTCCATTTCAAGAAACCTTTCTTTGCTGAGTGTGAATATATTTGTATATATATAATATATAATACACACACACACAAAATGCAGGGCATTGTGCTAAGCCCTGCTCTGCAAATTAAAACTGTATGTAAGATAACGCTTTTGTGCTTTGACAGTTTAAGTTTTTGTTGGAAGTACCTGGAGGCAGGAAAAAGAGTAAGGGGGAAGCCCTGGGACCCTATCCTGTCTCTTTCATTTAAAACATCAGGTTGGACCCATTTCTGAGTTACTGTACAAGTTTTAAATTTCTATTATTTTCTTTCTAGAAATAAGCTTTTTTAGATCTAGGCATTGTCTTTCCTGAGGGATGGAAGTGGTGAGTCAAGAAATGACATGACCTCAAGTCTATATAGCCTCCTCAGGACAGCCTGGCCAGATTTACTATAGAGACA
>NW_011488310.1:8259-10285 GCF_000754665.1 Bison bison bison
CTGGGTCAAGAAGATCCCCTGGAGGAGGAAATGACAACCCACTCCTGTACTCTTGCCTGGAAAATCCTATGGACAGAGAATCCTGGTGGGCTACAGTCCATGGGGGTCACAGAGTCCGAGATTGAGCGACTAACACACAACAATGGACTCTAAGCTACTTTAAGGTGAGTATGGTATCCTATATTTTTATAACTCCAGAGTGCTTAACAGGTGAATAAAAGGATCAGAAATATGGAGGAATTGGTAGTTGGTTTATGAGTTAAAATCCTCATTTTGCTTGTGGTCATATATTAAATTAGGTATATGAAACAGAAATAGGTCCTACTATCCTCTTGAAAGTACAGGATAAGTGAAAAACAATTGAAAATTTGAGTTGAACTTTGAGTGAGAGTGAGAGCAAGTGAAACAAGACAGAGAGAGAGATCATTTGCCTTCATATGAAATCAAGGCCTCTTCAGGAATGACAAGAATCCTTAAGGAATTCAAGCTTTACTTTCAAGGCCCTAATTAAATGTGATAAGACAGGTCTTATGACTTGTCATTCTTGGGCATTTGTGAACTGTTATGTGAAACTATGTAGGACAAAGAGCTTTCCTGCGACATCTGAAATTATATTTTGTACAGTTTCTAACTTATAAATGCTTGATTCACAAATGACACTTTCACGCAATCATCTACTATCATCTCCGTTCTCTCATTCTTTTATCTCTCTACCTCTCCTCCAGGGCCCCTGATGCAACTGGCAGTTGAACCATAAAGAAGAAAATGAAGTGAATTTACAGAAAATATCTGTGTGTGGGGGGGGGGCGGGGAGGGGGGAACTGTGATAAATAGGAACAGCTTACGGGACAGGAAGAGGGTAGGAATAAGTTCCCAAATAGGTCTTACCTGACTTCATGATGGCCCTCTGCCCCAAAATACCGTTCACCAAATGGCCTGAGTTTTTCTCATAAATTTGTTATGCTGCCTGAAAATACACTATATGGAAATGTGTTTAGATTAATAAGTATTTTCTTTCTATGTATCTCTAGAAGGGTGGGAGTTTGGGTTCTGGTGGAGAGGGTAGGTCACTATGTGAGGCCTAACAGATTTCAGTGGTATGATAGAATTCTAAGTTAGCCTCCCAGGATTCTTAGGTTCCTGGTGTACACACACCGTCTGCCAGTTATTCAGTCAAATACTAATCTAGGTACTGCTGTAAATGAATTTTTCAGATGAAATTAAAGTCCTATATCACTTGACCATAAAATAGAGAGATTATTTATAGTTGGGCCTGATTTAATCAATGAGTTCTTTAAAAGTAGACTGTTTCTCCAACTAGTGGCAAACACATCAGAGAATTGAACTGCTAGTGGGATTGGATGCACCGAGAAGTGTTTTGTTGTTGGCTTGAAAATAGAAGAGGATAAGTGGGAAGGCATGCAAGCAGCCTCTTAGAGCTGAGAGCGGACCCTGGTTGACAGCTTGCAAGAAATCAGGAACCTCAGTCCTATACATGCAAGGCACTGAATTTTGTCAACAACCTGAGTGAGCTTGGAAGAAGATCCTGAAGCCCAGATGAGAACTGCAGCCCTGATCGATAGCTTCATTTTAACCATGTGAACCCTGAGCAGAAGATCCAGCTAAACCATACCAGACTTCTGACCCAGAGGAACTGTGAGCTAACAAATAGCTGTTATTTAAAGCTACTATGTGTAGCAAAAGTACATATTTTGTTTTGTAGTAAAAGTACACATGTGATCTCCTAGGATGAGCCTGAAGGTTTTGGTACTCAAGACGCTCTTCAGATTTTAGCATTAAATCCTAAAAAGTACAAAGACCGTTCTTATGAAGACAAAAAGCAGTTTCTTAGGGATTATTTCCACAAGAGACCATATCCCAGTAAAAAGGAAATAGAATTGTTATCCTCACTCTTATGGGTGTGGAAAATAGACGTGGCTTCATTTTTTGGAAAAAGAAGGTATATTTGCATGAAAGCAATAAAAAATCACAAGCCTTCTGTACTTTTAGACTTTGGCATGTCTGA
>NW_011488310.1:12993-15020 GCF_000754665.1 Bison bison bison
GGCAAGAACACTGGAGTGGGTTGCCATTTCCTTCTCCAATGCATGAAAGTGAAAAACGAAAGTGAAGTTTCTCAGTCGTATCCGACTCTTCACGACCCCATGGACTGCAGCCTACCAGGCTCCTCCATCCATGGGGTTTTCCATGCAAGTTACATAGAGTGTAACAGGCAGAGAGCTTCAGTTCATATTTGAATAGACCGAGGTTTTTGTTTAGAGATGATCAATAATGTCATTTATTAGTTTACTTGACAAAAAGCAAGAATCTGGCACAGAGCTCATTATGGGGAACTCTAGTATATCCAGTATAATGTGTATATATCCTTTGGCTAAAGACCTATTCACTCTTGCCTCCCTTATCCTTTTCTAGTGTTGGCTGAGGCTTTGGGAATATCTAGGAGAGCAAATTTTGAGGATATGAAGGAAGATAGAAAATTAAACTCATTCAGCCACACTTCTTATAGCTCCAGCACTGTGACCAGATGAGAATAAACAGGGATCTGTGTGCAAGAATTGCAGGATGCAGTGAAAAGACAATGAGACCTGGATTCTGGTCTTGACTATCATTCAGATTAACTTCTTTTTTTTTATCATATGTAAAATGAGAATATATTTTTACAGCTTTATTTTAAATTTAAAGTGCATAATAAAATAGTTTTTTAGCATATTTATAGAGTTGTACAACATCACCATAATATATATTAAGAACATGTTCATCACTCCAGAAAGAAACCTTGTATCCATTAGGAGTCAGTCCCCACTCTCCTCAACCTCAACTCCTCTCCTCTAAGTTTTAGGCAACCACAAGTGTATTTTCTGTCTTTATGGATTTGCCTATTCTAGACATCTTATGTAAGTTAAATTATACTTTTGGGATTGGTTTCTTTAATTTTTTTAAAATATAAATTTATTTATTTTAATTGGAGGTTAATTAATGTTTTCAAGGTTCATCCATTCAATGGATATACTGCATTCTGTTTACCCATTCATGAGTTCATGGACATTTGGGTTTTTTTTGACTGTTATGAATAATGCAGTTATGAACAAGATTTTTGTCTGGACATATATTTTGTCTTGGGCACATACTTTCGACTCTTTGCGACCCCATGGACTGTAGCCTGCCAGCCTCCTCTGTCCATGAAATTCTCCAGGCAAGAATACTGAAGTGGACTGCCATTCCCTTTTGGGTCTCCCGCATTGCAGGCAGATTCTTTACTATCTGAGCCACCAGGGAAGCCCAAAGATATCATATTTTGTCTTGAGCATATACTTAGAGTAGAACTGTTGGGTCATGTAGTAACTCTAGGTTTACCTTTTTGAGGAAGGGCCAAACTATCCTTCGTTGTACATTCCCACCAACAATATATAAGAGTTCTATTTTCCTACATTCTTACCAATGCTTGTCTTTTTTTATTACAGTCATCCTAGTGGACATGAAGTTGCAAATGCGATATTAAAAAAATAAAATTAGTCCAATAGATCCATGGTGAGCAAAATATTGAAATTTTAAGTAAAGCCAGAAACTGACAATGCTGTGCTGAGCCATATATGAGTCTGAAGCAAAAGAATATATGTGTGTTCACATATACATTTCCTATATATTTTTTAATGCTAATAAAAAAACCAACTTGGAAAGTATGCTTTATAAATGTAAACCTTTACCAACAATAAATGAAAAATAGTAAATAATTTGTAAATGCTCAAGTCACCAGATGAGAGCATCAATTATTGTGGAGAAAATGCATATCAAATAGAAATTGAGGAAATTATATAGATGCCCTAATTTCACATTTGAAGTGGAGCTATGAAAAAATAAAGTATCCTCACAATCTTCTTTTTTTTTTTTGGCTGCAGTGGGTCTTCATTGTTTTGCATGGGTTTTCTTTAGTTGCAGTGAGCAGTGGCTACTCTTGGTTGTGGTGCATGGGTTTCTCACTGTGATGGCTTCTTTTTTTGCAGAGCACAGGCTCTAGGTGTGTGGGCTTCAGTAGTTGCAACACACAGGCTCAGTAGTTGTGGCTCATGGGATT
>NW_011488310.1:18330-18762 GCF_000754665.1 Bison bison bison
CTTTCATCAAGAGGCTCTTTAGTTCTTTGCTTTCTGCCATAAGGGTGGTGTCATCTGCATATCTGAGGTTATTGATGTTTCTTTTGGCAATCTTGATTCCAGCTTGTGCTTCCTCCAGCCTGGCATTTCTCATGATGTACTCTAATATAAGTTAAACAAACAGGGTGACAATATACAGTCTTGATGTACTCCTTTCCCCATTTGGAACCAGTCTGTTGTTCCATGTCCAGTTCTAACTGTTGCTTCTTGATCTGCATACAGATTTCTCAGGAGGCAGTTCAGGTGGTCTGGTATTCACATATCTTCAAGAATTTTCCACAGTTTGTTGTGATCCACACAGTCAAAAGCTTTGGCATAGTCAAGAAAGCAGAAGTAGATGTTTTTCTGGAACTCTCTTGCTTTTTCAATGATCCAGCAGATGTTGGCAATTTA
>NW_011488311.1:0-216 GCF_000754665.1 Bison bison bison
CCAGCGGATGTTGGCAATTTGATCTCTGGTTCCTCTGCCTTTTCTAAAACCAGCTGGAACATCTGGAAGTTCACGGTTCATGTATTGCTGAAACCTGGAGAATTTTGAACATTACTAGTGTGTGAGATGAGTGCAATTGTGTGGTAGTTTGAGCATTTTTGGCATTGCCTTTCTTTGGGATTGGAATGAAAACTGACTTTTTCTAGTCCTGTGGCC
>NW_011488311.1:316-1715 GCF_000754665.1 Bison bison bison
GTGTTTTTCAGAAAGAAAATTCTACATTAATTTTTCCTTTATAAAGGATTATTAAATGGGATTTGATTATAACTGATTTTTAAGAAACATAATTTGTTGTTTATTTTTTATTTTCATTTTTAACTTTATAGAAATTAATCATTTATCTCAAGTTATGGGGACAGACATTTTCAGTTTCTCTAAGGCCCTTTGCTTTATTTTTATTTCTCTTCTGCATGCTTCAACACTCCTCCTTGTGGTCTCCCTTTTGGAAAAGTAAAAACTCAAGTGCACTTAAAATGTCTTTCTAATTAGTCACAAGTATGTTTATTTAGTTGTATGCTCATTTATGGGAGGATAATTTAGATGTTGCAATTATATAAAGGTCATTGGGTTGTAAGTCTGCTGCTACTTAATTTTCCATCAACCCTAAATATTAAAAATATATATACATGCTCCTATATGTTGATATATGTGATTTCATTATTTTAAACTGCTGTTCAATTTCTGTTATGTGCATTTGCCCTTTTTCACATAAGTAGCCAACACCCATGTGATCTATAATTAATTGTTCAATTCAGTTCAGTTCAGTTCGGTTGCTCGGTCGTGTCCGACTCTTTGTGACCCCATGAATCGCAGCACGCCAGGCCTCCCTGTCCATCACCAACTCCCGAAGTTCACTCAAACACACGTCCATCGAGTTGGTGATGGCATCCAGCCATCTCATCCTCTGTCATCCCCTTCTCCTCCTGCCCCCAATCCCTCCCAGAATCAGGGTCTTTTCCAATGAGTCAACACTTCGCATGAGGTGGCCAAAGTACTGGAGTTTCAGCTTTAGCATCATTCCTTAAAAAGAACACGCAGGGCTGATCTCCTTCAGAATGGACTGGTTGGATCTCCTTGCAGTCAAAGGGACTCTCAAGAGTCTTCTCCAACACCACAGTTCAAAAACATCAATTTTTCGGCACTCAGCTTTCTTCACAGTCCAACGCTCACATCCATACATGACCACTGGAAAAACCATAGCCTTGACTAGATGGACCTTTGTTGACAAAGTAATGTCTCTGCTTTTGAATATGCTATCTAGGTTGGTCATAACTTTCCTTCCAAGGAGTAAGTGTCTTTTAATTTCATGGCTGCAATCACCATCTGCAGTGCTTTTGGAGCCCCCAAAATATAAAGTCTGCCACTGTTTCCACTGTTTCCCCATCTATTTCCCATGAAGTGATGGGACCAGATGCTATGATCTTCGTTTTCTGAATGTTGAGATTTAAGCCAACTTTTTCACTCTCCACTTTCACTTTCATCAAGAGGCTTTTGAGTTCCTCTTCACTTTCTGCCATAAGGGTGGTGTCATCTGCATATCTGAGGTTCTTGATATTTCTCCCGGCAATCTTGATTCCAGCTTGTGCTTCTTCCA
>NW_011488311.1:4069-7922 GCF_000754665.1 Bison bison bison
CCATGACCCCTCAAGTAGTAGGTTAATGCCTGAAGAGCAGGGTCTACCAGTGCCTACCTTTAGAGCAAGGCCTGAGTATCTTCTGCTTTGTTGGTGGAAGTGCTTTACTAGTTACTAAGTGTTTTTGAATACCACTCCTGTTTATAGTGTTAAATATGACTCTACCTTTATTATTCTCCACATAGGGACAATTGATCCTGTTTCCACTGATTTAAGTTCAGTTCAGTTGCTCAGTCGTGTCCGACTCTGTGGCCCCATGAACTGCAGCATGCCAGGCCTCACTGTCCATCACCAACTGCCAGAGTCTACCCAAACTCATGTCCAGTGAGTTGGTGATGCCATCCAACCATCTCATCCTCTGTCGTCCCCTTCTCCTCAGCTTATTACATACCAGGTTCTAATACACACAGGTCTCTGTTTATGTTCCGTCACTGGTGTATCTGATTTTACTTAAAAGCAATGACACAATATTTTTATTACTAATGCTTTGTAAGTCATACTATTATATAGCAAAGTGAGTTTCTATTAGAATTCTACCCAAAAAATTTGAGGGATTTTTAGGTTTTTATTCTCTACACATCTTTTCTAATCAGTATCACTTCTGCTACTTTCTATTGATTATGAGTGAATCACTAAAGCCAACCCGATTCACAAGGAAGGACAGTAAACAACTTCATGGAGAAGTATAAAACAATTTGTGGTCATCTTTAAAACTTTCACAGGTAATGTTAATTTTTCTGCTTTGTGATTTTCTTTCTTTATTACTAAAATTGCTGCTTTGATTTACTTATGTTTCTCTGTCCTTTTATTTTTAATGTCAACTCTCCCAAATGCCAACAAATATCAGAATCTCTGAGCTTGTTTAGGAATCTACCTAATCACATGTAGCCTTAAGAGTTTATTCTTAAAAAAAAAAAAAAAAAGAGTTTATTCTTTTCCTCCCATATCACCATTAGGGTTCACAGGGTCTCATAGCATATAGTTAAAATATGGCCTATTGTCGTGACTTGACAAACAAGGGATGAAGTCACAGTGGCCACGTTGCCATGGTGGGCATCCTGTTTTTCCCTAAGGTGATATCCTATTTTTCCCTGCTGGTGTCAGTTTTTCAAGACTACTTGACCACCCAACCCATGAGACCCCTTCAACTACGTGACCACAAGACCCCAGCAGCGGACCAAAGGTAAACTGAGGCCCCCTCCCTCCGGGGCATAATTTCCCATTGATAGGGTATAAGAAGGGTTGGCTGTAAAAAGAGAGCACTAGTTTTACTCTAAAGCCAGTCACTTTTCTTTCTTTCTTTCTATAATAAATCTTTCTCTGCTTGAGTGTCTGGCTTGCTCTCTTTTTCTCCATGCTTGCCTTACAATCACTGTAGTATATCTAGGAGCTTTCTTTTTTACCATCAAATTTGTTTCTCTACAACACCTTTCAGTCTTACATTTCAAAAATATATGAGCAATTCTTCATTTCTATTCAGGTGCTTCCCTTCCATTCATTTATTTCCTTATGTAATTTTTTATTAGACCAAATTTACATTTTGGCCTCTTTGTGCCTCTTTTGATCATTCCCTCTTCCTTCTTTCTGCATCTTCTGACCATTATATACTACGACTGGGAAGTTTTTTTTGGTTACAGACAGTTCATTAATTCACCTGTCAGCTCTTCAACTCATCCACTGGATGCCTCATATCAACTATTTTGTTCCTGAATTTATATTTCTAATGTCTTCCATTAAGTCTCTGAGGGCGTCAATGCTTTTACTTACCAAATAAATGCTTATTTTGTACTTACGTGCTAAATATAGCCAACTTGTTTGCAATAGTTATTTTCTCTAATTAGTCATTAATTCTGATGCTGACAATGTGTGTTGTTTAGTTCATTGCCTTTATTTCATAGTGCTTGTTATTTTCTTTTCTTTTTAAATCTTGTTCTCATATTTCCTTAAGATATGAATACTCTGTTCAGTAAAGTGCACCTAGGGGTAGAGGGAGTCAGAGATAAAAGAGCAAGTTCCAGGCTGTGAGTCCTCCAGATGAGCTTTGTGATTGTCAGAGAAATGCTTCCTTGCCTCCTGGGCATTAATATTTCTTGTTTTCTACAACTGAGGCAAACAGGCCTCTTAGTTAATCACCAACTATATCTGCCCCAGCACTGCTCTTTTCAGGGTCTGCTATTAAGTAAGATTATACAGACCTCTGTTGGAACTACATGCTCTGTGCTTACATATAGCACAGCCATGACAAACACTCCACAGCTTTCTTCCCTCTCAACAACTTCAGAAATGGCACCACAATCTCATGTGAACGCATGGGCAAAGTGAAGATTGCCATAAAGTTTACCGCTTTCACCTGGTTTCCTCTAAGGCTGATCCTCTCCTGTTCCAAGGGGTAGAGATGAATATGACTCCAAAATGTTCATAGGTTTTGCATTGTATTCTGTGATTCAAAAACTTATCTGATATCATTAGTATATTAAGGATCTGGGGTAAGAGGTAGGTTGCATTTTGTTAGGTGTTTTTCTGTATGTACTGAGCTGATTATAGGGGCTTTTGTTTGTTAATATAGTGAAATACATTAATTGATGTTTGAATGTTAAATCAACTCTGTATTCCTGGAATTATCCAAACTGGATCTTATCTAATTCCATTTGCTCAGTTGTGTCTGCCTCTTTGCGACCCCATGAATTGCAGCACGCCAGGCCTCCCTGTCCATCACCAACTCCCAGAGTGCCCCCAAACCCATGTCCATTGAGTAGGTGATGCCATCCGACTGTTTCATCCTCTGTCTTCCCCTTCTACTCCTGCCTTCAATCTTTTCCAGGATCAAGGTTTTTTCAAAAGAGTCAGTTCTTCGCATGAGGTGGCCAAAGTATTGGAGTTTCAGCTTCAGCATCAGTCCTTCCAATGAACACCCAGGACTGATCTCCTTTAGGATGGACTGGTTGGATCTCCTTGCAGTCCAAGGGACTCTCAAGAGTCTTCTTCAACATCATAGTTTAAAAGCATCAATTCTTCAGCACTCAGCTTTCTTCACAGTTCAAATCTCACATCCATACATGACCACTGGAAAAACCATAGCCTTGACTAGATGGACCTTTGTTGACAAAGTAATGTCTCTGCTTTTTAATATGCTGTCTAGGTTGGTCATAACTTTCCTTCCAAGGAGTAAGTGTCTTTTAATTTCATGGCTGCAGTCACCATCTGCAGTGATTTTGGAGCACAGAAAAATAAAAGTCAGCCACTGTTCCCACTGTTTCCCCATCTACTTGCCATGAAATGATGGGACTGGATGCCACGATCTTAGTTTTCTGAATGTTGCTTTAAGCCAACTTTTTCACTCTCCTCTTTCACTTTCATCAAGAGGCTCGTTAGTTCTTCTTCACTTTCTGCCATAAGGGTGGTGTCATCTGCATATCTGAGGTTATTGATATTTCTCCTGGCAATTTTGATTCTAGCCTGTGCTACCTATGGCCCAGCGTTTCTTATGATGTTCTCTGCATATAAGTTAAATAAGCAGGGTGACAATATACAGCCTTGATGTACTCCTTTTCCTATTTGGAACCAGTCTGTTGTTCCATGTCCAGTTCTAACTGCTGCTTCCTGACCTGCATACAGATTTCTCAAGAGGCAGGTCAGGTGGTTTGGTATTTCCATCTCTTGAAGAATTTTTCACAGTTTACTGTGATCCACACAGTCAAAGGCTTTGGCATAGTCAATAAAGCAGAAATAGATGTTTTTTCTGGAACTCTCTCGCTTTTTCAATGATCCAGTGAATGTTGGCGACTTGATCTCTGGTTCCTCTGCCTTTTCTAAAACCAGCTTGAACATCTGGAAGTTCACAGTTCACGTATTG
>NW_011488311.1:8092-20778 GCF_000754665.1 Bison bison bison
ACAGTTCTTCTGTGTATTCTTGCCACCTCTTCTTAATATCTTCTGCTTCTGTTAGGTCCCTACCATTTCTGTCCTTTATTGAGCCCATCTTTGCATGAAAGCTCAACATTCAGAAAACTAAGATCATAGCATCTGGTCCCATAACTTCATGGCAGATAGATGGGGAAACAGTGGAAACAGTGTCAGACTTTATTTTTGGGGCTCCAAAATCACTGCAGATGGTGATTGCAGTCATGAAATTAAAAGATGCTTGCTCCTTGGAAGGAAAGTTATGACCAACCTAGATAGCATATTAAAAAGCAGAGATATTACATTGCCAACAAAGGTCCGTCTAGTCAAGGCTATGGTTTTTCCAGTGGTCATGTATGGATGTGAGAGTTGGACTGTGAAGAAAGCTGAGTGCCAAAGAATTGATGCTTTTGAACTGTGGTGTTGGAAAAGACTCTTGAGAGTCCCTTGGACTGCAAGGAGATCCAACCAGTCCATCCTAAAGATCAGTCCTGGGTGTTCATTGGAAGGACTGATGCTGAAGCTGAAACTCCAATACTTTGGCCACCTCATGCGAAGAGTTGACTCACTGGATAAGACCCTGATGCTAGGAGGGATTGGGGGCAGGAGGAGAAGGGGACAACAGAGGATGAGATGGCTGGATGCCATCACTGACTCAATGGATGTGAGTCTGAGTGAACTCTGGGAGTTGGTGATGGACAGGGAGGCCTGGTGTGCTGTGATTCATGGGGTCGCAAAGAGTCTGACACGACTGCGTGACTGAACTGAACTGAACTTACATGAAATGTCCACTTGGTAGTTGGATGTATCTAAACTTTAAATATTGTTCCATTTTATTTTCTAAAATTTTGTTTAATGTTTTGGATCTATGTCTTGAAGGATATCTATTAATTTTTTATATAATGTGTTTGATTTTGGCATAAAAATAAATGTGTTCTCACAGTATATGTTGAATAGTATCTCCTCTCCTTCATTTTTTCTGGAATTCTGTGTAGAATTGGTTTATTTCTTCTAAACACAAAATACATACTGCATGATTCCTTTCATATGAAATTCTACAATATAAGAAGCTAATGCATACTTTAAAGCAACCAATGCTTGCTTAAGGCAAGGGGTAGAGTAAGATATCAACTGCAAATGGGTATGAGGCAACATTTTTCAGTAATGAAAATAGACTTTTTCTTGATTTTTATGCTTGTTAAGATGATACACATTTTGTAAAACTCATTGTATGGAAAGTACCTTATTGCATATAAATAATGCTTTAATAAACTTGATAAAAATGCATATTTTTATGAGTAAAGTTAATGTACTGGGAATTTAAAAAGGCACACAAATAAAGAAAGCCAATTTTCAAGTTAAACATTAAAATATTATTACACACATCACCATTATTTTTTTTTAGAACTGGGCATTTTAATACCTAAAACAGAAATAGATGATTAGAAGTCTTAGAATGAAAAATTTTCTTTGCATCCCATATACTAGTATTCTGTCATTCTCAGCTTTGTCACCCAGACTTGCGAAAACTTTGTCACAGAGATCCAGCAATTCAGTGCTAGGCATTTAAAGAATTTGTGTAAGTAACCTGAGTAAGGGGCTTCCCTGCTGGCTCAGATAATAAAGAATCTGTCTGCAGTGTGGGAGACCTGGGTTCAACCCCTGGGTCAGGAAGATTCCTTGGAGAAAGGCATGGCCACCCTACTCTAATATTCTTGCCTGGAGAATTCTATGGACAGAGAAGCCTGGCGGGCTGTAGTCCATGGGTTCACAAAAGAGTTGGACACTACTAAGCGACTAACATTTTCACTTCCAACTTGAGGTGAGGCTGCACATCAGAAAAGAGGCATGGCAGGGACTAGCTTTGGCTCAAGTGGAAGACACTGCTGTTTGATGAAATTATTGCCTGTTAGCAATTTCTGTTCCCAATTTAAGCCTTTCACATTTTACCTCTTATAACCTCCTGATCATTTTCTGGATTCCCTGCTTTATCTCCTTGGTTCTCACACCATAAACAATGGGGTTCAGAGCTGGGGGGATGAGGTGGTGCAGAATGTTGAGCAGGATGGGGACGTCTGGGGGAATCCTCTTCCTGGCCAGGTTAGTGATGACCAGGACCAGCAGGACTGTGCTGAAGAAGAGGATGAGGATGAAGTGGGAACCACAGGTGCTCAGGGCCTTGGCAGCAGCTCCCTCAGCTTTAATCCTTAGAACAGCTTTCAGGATAAAAGAGTAGGAGATAATGATAAGAATGAGGTCAGAGCCCAGTAGGGTCCAGCCTGCCACAAACTGGTAGAGCCGATTGAAGGTGATGTCATCACAGGAGAGTTTGGACACAGACAGATTAGTGCAGATGCAGTTCTTGATGATGTTCTCTGCACAATATCTGAGTCTGGCAGAAAGGATTGGAACTGGGAGTGAAGCAAGGGCATTCCGGGCCACTACAAAGATGGTGGCTCTGGCCACAAATTGGTTAGTGATGATAGATGGGTAGTGCAGAGGCTTGCAGATGGCCACATAGCGGTCATAGGCCATGACCATGAATGTGCAGGACTCCATGGTCAAGAAACTGTTCATGATGAACATCTGAAGAAAGCAGGGAAAAAACCCAATAGACCTGAGGTCAAACCAGAAGATGGCTAGAACCTTGGGGATGACGGTGAGACAGAGCACCATGTCCAGCAGGGAGAGGAGGCTGAGCAGGTAGTACATGGGCTCATGCAGAGAGGCCTCCAGCCAGATGGTGATGAGGAGGGTGGCGTTGGCCCCCAGAGCCAGGAGCAAAAGGAGACTGAGGGGCAGGGACAGCCAGTGCTGCCAGCTCTGGTAGTTAGGGAAGCAGATGAGGATGAATTCGGAGACTGGGGGAGCGGAGTAGTTGCTGTGTGATGCCATGCAGCATATCCTGATCACACTGGAAATCCAGAGTCCTTAAAATGTAGAACAGATTGTAGCACCATGGGAAGTGTATGTTATAATTGTAGTAAAACTTGGGTTTTCACTAGAGCTCTGAAACTGCCTCATTGATGATTTCAAGTCATCATCACTGTTAATCACTGCTGACATTTAACTAAAAACTTGCCATGCATGTGGTATCATGCCAAATACTTTATATTCATTATATCACTTCCTCTTTTAAAAACACGTAAAAGTAACTAATATTGTTATTTTCATAGATAATGAAGGGAACAAGGAAAGGGAGGCTGAGCACTTTGATCAAAATTGGAAAGCTAGAACATGAGCCACATTCCCTGGTGGCTCAGATGGTAAAGAATCTGCCTGTAATTCAGGAGACTTGGGGTCAATCCCTGAAGAAAAAAGAATGGCAACCCACTCCAGCATTCTTGCCTGGAGAACTCCATGAGCAGAGGAGCCTGGTGGGCTATAGTTCATGGTGTCACAGAGTCAGACATGACTGAGTGACTAACACACACACACACACACACACACACACAAGCACACACACACACACACACACACACACACACGTGGCAAAGCCAAACTGAAAACCAGGGAATGTGATTCCAGAGCCTGTGCTTTCAGTCCCTGTACAAGATTTAGCCTCATTCAGCACAATTTCTTAATTCAGCTTTTCCTTCCCTCAGAGTTTACAAGGAAGAGAGCTCTGTTCAGCTGATTCTAAAGGAGCCGAGCCCTCTACTCCATACAATTGGACAGGGACTGACTTCAGGATTTTTTATTTTCAGTATTCAGGAAATATTGGATTAGAGGTGGAGCAGCCGTTTGCACCATCCAAGGACAACAATTTAGTCCAGCTCCAAAGGGGATTTCACTTCAAGGCATAATGTTTATGACTCTCTTACTGGATTAACTGCTATTGCTTCTCTTTGTGAAATTTCAAGAGTGCTTTATTAGATTTGAGTCGTTTAGAAAAGACTGTGAATTTCCTATTCTCGTGATAGAGACAGTATCGCAAGGTACACCAGGAGGTTACCAAAGGTGAAATAGAAGTTTTCAATAGTGAGTGAGTAAGTTTTCAGCATATAAACTCAAATAGGGCTTGCTTACCTGGTAAGCAAAATTATCCATGAATCCTTGTGACCAGGATCCAGTTATTTCAGCATATGGAATCTATGTTCTGAAAATTTACCTGCTGTGATTCTAGTTGGGATTTTTTTTTCTTGGTGTTGGGTTCTGGCTTAACTCCCTCACTGCTACACAAAGAGCAGACTGACCAACACTAAGAAGAATGACAACAATGACTACAGCAACTGAAGACCGGGAAAGAGCCAGGGAGTTGTGGAGGGATGAGAGAAGCAGCCCAGGAGACATATAATCAGTAGATTTGAGGCTACTGATTCTGCTCATGTATCCCACCTGACCAGCCTCTTCCAGGAGAGTGAAGTGTGTATGAGAAGGTATCAGATGCTGGCTGCCAGGGAAGGAAATGAAGGGTTTTTTCTTGATCCAAAGACTTTCACTTTGAATATCCTAGACTTTCCAAATACAGATTATGCAATAAACACACACAACTTTCTACTCGGTGTAGGACTTTAGGAAACCAAAGATTCAGGGGCTCAAGGGTCAAATCTGGGGTAGGGACAGCTATGTATTAGCTCAGTTCTGTATTTCCATTTGCGATTAGAGAAATTATTCTCAGTATGAATCAGAGAAATAAGGAGGATAGAAAACTACCAATCTCTTCTAAAAACCCTTCTCCTTCTCATTAATCAAGTTCTAGATCCTCAGAGTGACTCAAACTATTTGAAAAGTCAAGAAAATGATCAGTGCCTTTTCAGACCTGATCTTGTTTGGCATACAGATGTATAACGTGGATTAAGTACAAATGATTATTTTCAGGGAGATTAATAGAGAAAACTTGACTTATAAACGTATATAACACATGTTATAATTGTGGTTATAGTAAAAATGATCTTTCAAGCAGTGGGAAAGAGACAAAAGTACAGGTGAATGAAGCAATGTTCTGTAGTTGAAAATTTGAGTTCCAACTCTGGCTCTTATACTCATTATATGACCCTGAAGGCTATTTAAAATTTTTGGTACCTAATTTTCTCATATGTAAAACAGATAAATGATACTTAGCTTTGCTGTTGTTGTGGGGACAGAAAAGATTATTTCCCAAGATCCTATTAGCCCAGGGACATAAGAAGCTTAAAGCATCTGAAGAGGACACATAAAGTGGTTATATTCATCTGGGGAGAGGGGAGAGTTACTCTTGTAGGCAATGGCCTACAAGAGAAGAAAGGTCTGCCTAGGTGGATATTCAGTAATGATTAATGATGAGGTATTAGGGACTGGTAGATCCTAAAGTCTTTAGGGGGAGGAAGTAGGTGAGCAGAGTATCAGGAGACAAGGTTTAAATGTATGCAGGAGCATATGCAGCCATTCACAGCCCACTTGGCAGTAGGCATTTTCAGGTACACCCTAAGGAATCAACAGAGAGTTTGACATAGGGAAGTGCCGTGCTACAGATGGGACAAAGGAGAATCACATACTAGCCTTTTAGAGAATCCTGAAGAGTCCAAAGGAAAAGTGATCAGCATCTGAACACAGGCAGGGGGCTGGAGAAGGAAGGGTATATTACTATTTGAGGGGTGAGAAGGACACCTAGATTTATGTAAGGAAGGATAAAGACACAGAGAAATGAGTCAAGAACATCATCAAAAGTCTTTTAACAGACACAGGGAAGAAATGTCCTTTTCAGACCTCATATAACACTGATATAGTATTGCAATATACTTTTAGTCCCATCTTAGAATCCTTTTAAATTCCTCAATAGCTGGGAACATTTTTTCTGTATATACATATATTCTCCTCAATGAAACTCAAGCCTCTTAATATGAGAAATGAGGGCTTGTTGGCCATGTGGGGCATTGCTTTGATCTTCAATACTCCAATTTCATTAATTACTCCACTAATTCCATTAGTTATGCTCACAGACTGATATTTACGAAGGAGTGGTCATAGTGGTTCCTTATTCCAAGTACTAAAGAACAAAACATGATCCCTGACCATGAAATGTTGAGAGTCTGGAAAGAACAGACTAGTCTTAAATAACCCAAGTGATAACAGAAGGTCTGAACCTAGCTATGATTGCCTAGAAACAGAGTGATCACCTTGGCTCACAGATTGGTTTAGAAAAGAGAAGAAAGGCAGGTGCTGATCCAGCCAGGCACACCACCTTGGTCTTCTAGCCGTGATATGGATGGGGGCTTTGAGTCTACAGTTGTTTGGGGTCAACAACAACTTTGTATGGCCACGGGATCTAAGTGTGTTGGCAGAATCGACATCTATATCAGGCCCTATTGAAAGTTTTCATCTCCTTTTCATTTCAGGCTCCTGGACTCACCTTTCTTCATTGTCTCCTTCCTTACAATTTTCCTGGCCTCAACTTGGGACTTACCAGCTTCCGAAGTTTGCACTGCCTCTATTTCTGGTTGTTGGAAAAAGGACCCGAACTGCCTCTTCAAAGGCTCTAGAGGCTGATTTTATGGCCTCTGGCTCCTCTGTGCCCCTTCCATCCCCATTACTTTCAATGGTTGGTGCACTTGTTAGACACCTGGACCCTGAGGCCCTATGGTCTATTTCCCAGGAGAGTATATTGTCAAAGACTTAATTCAGCACTGTGAACAGAGTGAGAGAGATCAAAGGCTCTTGGGGAGTCTGAATAAAGGAAAAACACCCCGAGAAAAGAACGGTAAGAAAACTGAGTGATGAGAATCTTCTTGGGAAAAATTTCTATGGTTGCACCAGTAGGGAAGGAACTGAATAAATTACCCTCAGAGGAAGATGACAAAGTGACATCCCTAGTAATCAAAGGAGCAGGGGCGTCCAAACAGCTTGGACTGTGGGCAACTGTGGGGGCCAGGAAGTCAGAAATGTTCTTTACAGGAAGGAAGGACTCATTTCCTCTTGTAATGGTGTGAAATAACCTTCAGTGTGCAACACGAGAAAGTGACACTAAGTAGCAAATGTCTGCCCTCTAAAATTTTGTTAGCTTTATGCATGTAATTATTCTCTCTCATTCTGGATTTAGCTGGACAGATAATTAAGCTGGTTACCTGTAATTTATCTACCTGAGTTCAAAACACATACTAGATTATCCAAAGTAATTGACTGATCTTGAAAGTATGTTTTAATGGTGACCCACTTTGGAGGAAAAGAGTATGAAAAAACCAAGATAGTCTTGGGGTCACAGTCAAGAGCAGAATAATTTACCTGAGATTCTTATGAAACAAAGGAGGAGAGAATAAAGGAGAAAATGGGTGAAATAGAGAGGAAAAGAGCTATGGAAAATAACAAAAGAAGAGAAGAAAAAGACAGGGAGGGGAAGGAAGACAGTTTATAAGAAAGAAAAAAGCACAAAGATAGTGAATTAATGTTTTTATATGCATATATAATTGAATGAAAAAAGTCAGTAAAATAATTACTCTTTTCAGTGTTTTAGACAATGAAACAGAAATGTGGGGAGTTTAAATTAATTGCTTATTTTGTGTAGCTGGCAATAGCCTAGCCTATCCAGAATATTAAACCTGGCTTCCATACTTAAAATCCAGGTTTTTTTTACACTTAAAGTGAATGTCAGGAAGTTCTTTCTCAAGAGTATGTGGCATACTGACCAATCTGTCACTCAGTAGAGTGTAGGAAGAATCAGCCATGGTGATCATTAAAACATGTGTATTATTTGGTGAACTAAGCAGTCCTTTTCTCTAAGAAAAGAAAATTGGTGCAAAAGGAATATGAAGTGATGACACTAAGCAAGGCAGTATTATCCCACAACAGGAAAAAAAAAACCTCAGAAATATCTTCTCACTGATATTAGTTGCCTGGATAAATGTACAGAACTCCTCAGGCATCTCTTAAGTCAGCAGAGTACCTAAAGTCAGACAGCCTGCTCTCACCTCAGCTGTGAGGAAACAAGATACTGAGACCCATAAATACCACCACGTCCTCCCCTTTTGGCTCAATCTACAGATAAATCAATATTTACTTTTACAGGAGTTAGCTTAGGTCTTGGGAAACTCTCAGCTTAATTCTTAAATAGGACACAGTTCTTAATTCTATTATAAACATCCAAGCAAATGCAAATTCAGTTATTTTGTTGAGGAAATCCATCAGGTTCTGTCTTCCTTAGATATTAACTCCTCTAGTGCCCCTTCCCAATTATATCCAACAGCAGTGTCTTCTGACAGACAACAAACTGTGGAAACCCAAAGAGAATCCTCATTTGCTTGAATTAAATGTTGAACTCCTGATGTGACTCTGGCAAAATGGCAAAGCAGGTCTCTGGAGAATATTTAGATGGTCCTGGGTTGGGGGCTGGGTCTGGGGAGGAATTCAAATCCCTGTACCCGGTCTGTTGAACTTCTGTCTCTGACATGCAGTTTGCCCATACTCCACCCAGTGCCTTCTCTTCCTTCCTACCACAGGTGAGGGGGATGATGGGAAACATGGAAGGGATCTAAATGTGTCCCTCTGCTTCTCTCTCTTCTGTCTAAACAAACATGGGGAATTATTTAATGAAGCATCTGGAAAAAGTAAACAAGAAGTAGATCAGGCTGTAGGACAGACAGTGTCTCAGTGAGACCAGAAGAGCCATAAACATATTTGGAGGTTCCTACCACTTCTCACCATTTTAATGCCATGGTTGGGTTTTAGCTTGGCAATTGGTGTATATAAATGACAGAGACAAGGCTAACTTTCCCAAGCAGAGTTCGTTTTCCTCCTAAATACAAGTCAATTTACATTTTCCAGGCATGCTTGCAGTTGCATGTGTGCTCAGTGCATCTGACTCTTTGCAACCCTATGGACTATAGCCCATCAAGCTCCTCTGTTCATGGGATAGTCCAGGTAAGAATACTGGCGTGGATTGCCATGCCCTCCTCCAGGGGATCTCCCTGACCCAGGGATCGAACCCTTGGGTCCTGTCCCCTGCATTATAGGCAGATTCTTTACCCACTGAGCAAATTGGGAAGCTCATACTTGCAGTTGTGTGGGGCTTTATGACTAAGTCTGGCCAAGGGAATGGCATGCATCTTTTCCAGGAATGGCTTTTACAACCTCCTCGATGTCCTCTGCATTCGTCTCTTCCTTCTCCTCTGGCTCATTGCAGATAATTCACTGGAAGATACAAATCCATAGAAAATAGTGGAACCACACAGTGAATAAGGCTAGGACCCTGAATGATTGGAAGGAAGAGAGCTTTCACCTTTCACATACACTGAATTTGATGTCATTAAAAAGTATAAAATTGCATTGTGCTAATTCACTGGTAAATTGGAATTGTTTGTTTTGACAGCTGTCAAGTTATGTTGCAGTGGTAAAGAATCTGCTGGTCAGTACAGGAGGTGCAAAAGACGTGGATTTGATCCCTGGGTTGGGAAGATATCCTGGAGAAGGAACTGGCAACCCACTCCAGTATTCTTGCCTGGAAAATCCCATAGACAGAGAAGCCTGTTGGGCTACAGTCTATGGGGTCCAAAGAACATGCCTGAGTGACATGCCTGGCTGAACACACACACACACACACACACACACACACACACACACAAGTTGGTAATTCTAGGGGAAAGGTTTAAAGAACTCAAAATAATAGTGTGTGTTTGCAGTTGTTGATTTAATTTGATAAGTTGTTATGAGTAATAAATGAGCTTAACAGAAAGTTACCTGGTTTCCAAGAAGAAATTAATCACAATAGATAAAGTTTGTAAATATAAAGTCTTGAAGAATGTTCCTAGTACTTGGGAAGTCAAAGGTTAAGAGAAAGATTTAGAATGTCTTTGAGTAGCAAAGACTCATAGAAAATGACCCTGAGAAAAGACTAGATTATGTGAATCGTTGTCCTCTCATCTGATAGCCTTATATAGACAACATTATGTAGAAAAGCAGTTGCTTGGGGAAAGCAAAAATACATAAAAAAGGAAAGAAAGTTTACCTAAGATAAATCTTGTTAAAAATTTAAGGGGATTCATTGCTAAAGGAACATGATCTAGGCTTTTAAAAAGTTTTTGATTAAAAATTAAAACAATCATTGATTTTAATATTTGACAGACACAAAACAGTCTCCAAATGCAATATCTGCGAAATAAGTCACACATTCCAGTGCCTGCTTCATATAAGGCAGTGGGGAAACATTAAAGAAGACACAACCCCACAGATGCAGAAAAAGGACATGGAAAGCAACGGCCAGGAGAGTTTCTCCCAGAATCATATAAAGTGGGAGGTCAAGAGAACCTACCCAACTGTTAGGAGATAAAAGCATTGCAGTGCCTGCCCCCAAAGTATTCCAGAATTACCACTGACAAGTTCCTGCTAAATGTATTACATGCTTCAGTTCAACTGGGAATCTTTCTGGTTTATGCTCCACTATTCGATGTACGGTAGGAGGAGGGAGATGACTCATCCAAGAGGAACTACATCAGGACTTGATGGAGATGACCACACACCCCTGGAGACCTTGGACTTTCTGAGGATACAGTGCCTAGGTGAGGGTTCTGGTAGTCTCATTTGGGAAGAGGTTATATATGCTTTACATGTGAGGGTCTCTCATATCATTTTTCTTGTTATTCGGTCACTAACTAACTCTTTGCGACTAATTAAGATCTAACTCTTTGCGACCCAATGGATTGACGCACACTAGGCTTTCTTGTCCTCCACCATCTCCCAGAGTCCACTCAAATCCCTGTCCATTGAATCAGTAATGCCATCCAACCATCTCATGCTCTGCTTCCCCCTTCTCCTCTCACCCTCAAGCTTTCCAGCCTCACACTCTTTTCCAATGAGTCTGCTCTTCAAAACAGGTGCCCAAAATATTGAAACTTCAGCATCAGTCCTTCCAATGAATATTCAGGGTTGATTTCCTTTAAGATTGACTAGTTTGACCTTATTTCTCTTAAGAAATAAATATTTAATCACCAGGCCTCTCCAGCTAGATTTATGTAAATATTCTGGCCAAGGGAATGCAGAAAAAATGGTGTAAATCTCTCTTAAATTGAATCCCTAAAATATCTTACAAAATCCTGCTCACTCTCTCCCTTTATTTGCCTGACATATTCAGAAGCACCAGTGGCAGTCTGTAAAGGATTAGAACATGGAGTCAATTAATCAAAGAACCATGGGTCTCTAAATGCTGACATGAAACAAAGCCTACACATGCTGGAATGGTATGTGGATGAGAATAAACTTTAATTGTTAAGTGTGTTAAGTTACTGTGATATCTTTGATGGAGAAATCAACTTTACTTACACTGAGCAATTCATTATATGTTGGGTTATACAGTGGTCTGCCTTTGCTATTTATAATATGGACCATGAAAAAGTCCAGAAAACTGCAAAACTATCCAGTTGAAGTCTAACAATGCAACTCACTCTTCAAAAATGTAATAGGAAAAGCAGATTCATGTAGCAGATATGCCTAACCTACTCTTGACTCTGGCCACTATTAATTAAATGATCATTAGGAATTTATCATTTTGGTTAATTATCTAATTGCCAAGGTTAAAAATGATGATAAGTCATGGGCTGTTTTGAACATAATCTTTCTTAAAGTAGCTTGTTTCTTGGTAACTGTCTGTTCAGTTCAGCTCAGTTCAGTCGCTCAGTCGAGTCCGACTCCTTGCCACCCCATGAATCCCAGCACACCAGGCCTCCCTGTCCATCACCAACTCCCGGAGTTCACTCAGATTCATGTCCATCGAGTCAGTTATGCCATGCAGCCATCTCATCCTCTGTCATTCCCTTCTCCTGCCCCCAATCCCTCCCAGCATCAGAGTATTTTCCAATGAGTCAACTCTTCACATGAGGTGGCCAAAGTACTGGAGTCTGAGCTTTAGCATCATTCCTTCCAAAGAAATCCCAGGGCTGATGTCCCTCAGAATGAACTGGTTGGATCTCCTTGCAGTCCAAGGGACTCTCAAGAGTCTTCTCCAACACCATAGTTAAAAAACATCAATTCTTCAGCACTCAGCCTTCTTCAAAGTCCAACTCTCACATCCATACATGACCACTGGAAAAACCATAGCCTTGACTAGACGGACCTTTGTTGGTAAAGTAATGTCTCTGCTTTTCAATATGCTATCTAGGTTGGTCATAACTTTTCTTCCAAGGAGTAAGCGTCTTTTAATTTCATGGCTGCAATCACCATCTGCAGTGATTTTGGAGCCCAGAAAAATAAAGTCTGACACTGTTTCCACTGTTTCCCCATCTATTTCCCATGAAGTGATGGGACTGGATGCCATGATCTTCGTCTTCTGAATGTTGAGTTTTAAGCCAACTTTTTCACTCCCTACTTTCACTTTCATCAAGAGGCTTTTTAGTTCCTCTTCACTTTCTGTCATAAGGGTGGTGTCATCTGCATATCTGAGGTTCTTGATATTTCTCCCAGCAATCTTGATTCCATCTTGTGCTTCTTCCAGCCCAGCGTTTCTCATGATGTACTCTGCATATAAGTTAAATAAGCAGGGTGACAATATACAGTCTTGACATAATCCTTTTCCTATTTGGAACCAGTCTGTTGTTCCATGTCCATTTCTAACTGTTGCTTCCAGACCTGCATACAAATTTCTCAAGAAGCAGGTCAAGTGGTCTGGTATTCCCATCTCTTTCAGAGTTTTCCATAGTTTATTGTGATCCACATAGTCAAAGGCTTTGGCATAGTCAATCAAGCAGAAATAGATGTTTTTCTGGAACTCTCTTGCT
>NW_011488311.1:20878-27643 GCF_000754665.1 Bison bison bison
CTGGAATGCCATCACCTTCACTAGCTTTGTTCATAGTGATGCTTTCTAAGGCCCACTTGACTTCACATTCCAGGATGTCTGGCTCTAGGTGAGTGATCATACCATCGTGATTATCTTGGTTGTGAAGATCTTTTTTGTACAGTTCTTCTGTGTATTTCTGCCACCTCTTCTTAATATCTTCTGCTTCTGTTAGGTCCATATCATTTCTGTCCTTTATCGAGCCCATCTTTGCATGAAATGTTCCCTTGGTATCTCTAATTTTCTTGAAGAGATCTCTAGTCTTTCCCATTCTGTTGTTTTCCTCTATTTCTTTGCATTGATCACTGAGGAAGGCTTTCTTATCTCTTCTTGCTATTCTTTGGAACTCTGCATTCAGATGCTTATATCTTTCCTTTTCTCCTTTGCTTTTCACTTCTCTTCTTTTCACAGCTATTTGTAAGGCCTCCCCAGACAGCCATTTTGCTTTTTTGCATTTCTTTTCCATGGGAATGGTCTTGATCCCTGTCTCCTGTACAGTGTCACGAACCTCATTCCATGGTTCATCAGGCACTCTATCTATCAGATCTAGGCCCTTAAATCCATTTCTCACTTCCACTGTATAATCATAAGGGATTTGATTTAGGTCATACCTGAATGGTCTAGTGGTTTTCCCTACTTTCTTCAGTTTAAGTCTGAATTTGGCAATAAGGAGTTCATGATCTGTGAGCCACAGTCAGCTCCTGGTCTTTTTTTTTGTTGTTGACTGTATAGAGCTTGTCCATCTTTCGCTGCAAAGAATGTAATCAGTCTGATTTCAGTGTTGACCATCTAGTGATGTCCATGTGTAGAGTCTTCTCTTGTGTTGTTGGAAGAGGGTGTTTTCTCTGACCAGTGCATTTTCTTGGCAAAACTCTATTAGTCTTTGCCTTGCTTCATTCCATATTCCAAGGCCAAATTTGCCTGTTACTCCAGGTGTTTCTTGACTTCCTACTTTTGCATTCCAGTCCACTATAATGAAAAGGACATCTTTTTTGGGTGTTAGTTGTAAAAGGTCTTGTAGGTCTTCATAGAACCGTTAAACTTCAGCTTCTTCAGCGTTACTGGTTGCTAATGTAACATCTTATAAAATGCTGAGATATATTCTATTTATGAATACTTGACTCATGTCATTGATTTGATATTGACTTTTCAATGTCAATGGAGAAAAGGAAATCAGATATATATTGTCATATATATCTTTTGTTTTTTAAGTTAATCATTAAAATTCCCATAGGCTTATGATCATAAAGTACAGTATTTTCTTCTTTAAACTATCCACAGTCCTTCCCCTATTGTTGGAGATCCCAGAAATTTTGATTTCAAAGTTATCAGTCTCCTTTCAAACACCAAGCAGATTTAAGTGGAATCACTCCAGTCTTGCTATTCTGGTTGATAGCCACAAGGAGACACTGTTGAGTTGCCAGCAATGAAGCCTTTGATGGGTCCTTTTGGAGAGTTCTGACAAAATGTGGTCCACTGGAGAAGGGAATGGCAAAACACTTCAGCATTCTTGCCTTGAAAACCCTATAAATAGTATGAAAAGACAAAAAGATATGACACTGAAAGACAAACTCCTCTGGTTGGTAGGTGCCCAATATACTACTGGAGAAGAGTGGAGAAATAGCTCCAGAAGGAATGAAGAAGCTGAGCCAAAGTGTGAGTGTGTCTGGTGGTAAAAGTAGTCTGATGCTATAAAGGACAATGTTGCTTAGGAACCTGGATTGTTAGGTCTATGAATCAAGGTAAGTTGGAAGTGGTCAAACAGGAGATGGCAAGAGTGAACATCAACATTTTAGGAATCAGTGGACTAAAATGGACTGGAATGGGTGAATTTAATTCAGATGACCATTACATACACAACCGTGGGTAAGAATCCCTTAGAAGAAATGGAGTAGCCACCATAGTCAAAAAAATAGTCCAAAATGCAATACTTGGGTGCAATCTCAAAATGAAAGAATGATCTTTGTTCGTTTCCAAGACAAACCACTCAATATCACAGTAATCCAAGTCTATGCCCCAACCACTAGTCCAAAGAAGCTAAAGTTCAATGGGTCTAGGAAGACCTACCAGATCTTCTAGAACTAACACCAAAAACTGATGTTCTTTTCATCATAGGATTGGAATGCAAAAGTAGGAAGTGAAGAGATACCTGGAGTAATAGGCAAGTTTAGCCTTGGAGTACAAAATGAAGCAGGGCAAAGGCTAACAGAATTTTGCCAAGAGAACGCACTGGTCATAGCAAACACCTTCTTCCAACAACATGAAAGATGACTGTACACATGGACATCACCAGATGGTCAATACCAAAATCAGATGATTATCTTTTTTACAGCCAAAGATGGAGAAACAATATATAGTCAGCAAAAACAAAACTGGGAGCTGACTGTGGCTCAGATCATAAACTCCTTATTGTAAAATTCAGACTTGAAGAAAGTAGGGAAAACTACTAGGTCAGTCAGGTATGACCTAAATCAAATCCCTTGCAATTATGCAGTGGAAGTGACAAATAGCTTCAAGGGATTTGATCTGATAGACAGAGAGGCTGAAGAATGATGGATGGAGGTCTATAATACTGTACAGGAGGCAGTGATCAAAACCATCTCCAAGAAGAAGAAGTGCAAAAAGGCAAAATGGCTGCCTGAGGAGGCCTTACAAATAGCTGAGAAAAGAAGAGAAATGAAAGGCAAAGGAGAAAAGGAAAGATATACTCATCAGAATTCAGAGTTTCAAAGAATAGCAAGGAGAAATAGGAAAGCCTTCTTAAGAGATCAGTGAAAAGAAATAGAGGAAAGCAATAGAATGGGAAAGACTAGAGAGATCTCGCCAAGAAAATTAGAGATACCAAGGGAATATTCATGCAAAGATGGGCACAATAAAGGACAGAAGTGATATGGACTTAACAGAAGCAGAAGATATTAAGAAAAGGTGGCAAGAATACACAGAGGGACTTTACAAACTCTTTTGTAAAGAGCTTATCTTAATGACCCAGATAACCATGATGGTGTGATCACTGACCTAGAGCCAGACATCCTGGAATGTGAAGTCAAGTGGGCCTTAGGAAGTATCACTATGAACAAAGCTAGAGGAGGTGATGGAATTCCAGTTGACCTATTTAAAATCTTAAAAGATGATGCTGTTAAAGTGCTGCACTCCATATGCCAGCAAATATGGAAAACTCAGCAGTGGCCACAGGACTGGAAAAGGTCAGTTTTCATTCCAATCTCAAAGAAAGGCAATGCCAATGAGTATTCAAACTACTGCACAATTGCACTCATCTCACACACTAGTAAAGTAATGCTCAAAATTCTCCAAGTGAGGCATCAGCAGCACATGAACCAAGAACTTCCAGATGTTCAGTTGGATTTAGAAAAGGCAGAGGAACCAGTGATCAAATTGTCAGCATCTGTTAGATCATAGAAAAAGCAAGAGAATTCCAGAAAAGCTACTACTTCTGCTTCATTGCCTACACTAAAGCCTTTGATTGTGTAGATCACAATGAACTGTGGCAAATTCTAAAAGAGATGGGAATAGTAGACCACCTGACCTACCTCCTGAGAAATCTGTATTCAGGTCAAAAAGCAACAGTTGGAACTGAACATGGAATGATGGACTGGTTTCAAACTGGGAAAGGAGTATGTCAAGGCTGAATGTTGTCACCTTGCTTCTTTATTTAACTTATATGCAATGTACATTATGTGAAATGCTGGGCTGGATGAAGCACAAGCCGGAATCAAGATTGCTAGGGAAAATATCAATAACTTCAGATATGTTGATGACACCACCCTTCTAGCAGAAAGTGAAGAGGCACTAAAGAGCCTCTTGATGAAAGTCAAAGAGGAGAGTGAAAAGGCTGGCTTAAAACTCAACGTTCAAGAAAACTAAAATCATGGCATCTGGTCCTATCACTTTATGGTGAATAGATGGGGAGACAATGGAAACCGTGACAGACTTTATTTTCTTGGTCTCCAAAATTGCTGCAGATGGTGACTACAGTCATGAAATTAAAAGACGCTTGCTTTTTGGAAAAAAAAAAAAAAGAAAAATCTAGGCAGCATATTAAAAAGCAGAGACATTACTTTGTCAGCAAAGGTCTGTCTAGTCAAAACTATGGTTTTTCCAGTAGTCATGTATGGATATGAGAGTTGGACCATAAAGAAGGCTGAGCACCGAAGAATTGATGCTTTTGAATTGTGGTGTTGGAGAAGACTCTTGAGAGTCCCTTGGATGGCAAGGAGATCAAACTAGTCTATTTTAAAGGAAATCCATCCTGCATATTCATTGAAAGGACTAATGCTGAAGCACTAATACTTTATCCACCTGATGTGAAGAGCTGAGTCATCAGAAAAGACCCTGATGCTGGGAAAGATTGGTATGAGGAAACAGGGATGATAGAGGATGAGATGGTTGGATGATATCACTGTTTCAATGGACATGAGTTTGAGCAAGATCCAGGAGATGGTGAAGGACAGGGAAGCCTGGCCTGCTGCAGTCCATGGGGTCGCAAAGAGTCAGACATGACTGAGCGACCAAACAACAACAACAAGTGCTGTTTAGACTCCCAGATTCCCTGTCTTGATGTCCCACTTTGGGTCTATGAGGTCACAGTTGTCATTATTAGCACCCACATGCTTGGAATATATCATAAGCAAAATATAGCATCAGATGTACCAAGAGGCTTGCAAACTCCACTTTTTGATATGTGGAATGCATAGTTTTATTTCCTCAACAATACTTAGCTCTTTGTTTTGAGTCTTGGTCACTAGGTTAGATTCTTTTTCCTCTAGATAATTAATTCCGAAGGTAACCTGTTGTTCTGTCTTGCTACTGGATCTTGATTAAAATTTTCTCTGTTTCTCAATACTGTTCAATGGTTTCAGATCTTTATTTATCAAAAGGATCTGTGTTGCTCATGTAAATTTCTCATGCAAATATGACAAACCTGCAAACCAGGGAGTGAGGTGAGTGGCTTTGATAGGTCCCACCTTACCCTTCTCTGGTTCTTAGTACAACTTCTTCCAGAACAGCTGAACCATAGTCAGACCATAATAGCAAAGCGACTCTTCATAGATTTTCTCAGTTAAATTGACAAAAACAACTACAGTCTACTAATTTTAAATACATTTAGTTAATACTAAATCTCGCCAACTAAGCCTGTGCTAAGAGGACTTTTTTTTTTTTTTTAATATTATTGAAACTTCTTGGCAGTGTTGGATCTGCCCTTTAAGACCTGGTTCTTTGAGTAATCCTGGCCCCATATTTCCATTCCCTTTACCTGTATGTAGAGTCACCTGAAACATTGTCTTGGGACCATTTTGTCCAGTTTCTTGAACCACCTTCCCTGGTTTTGACAATTCTGTGAGAGCCTGTGGTCCTCTTTAACCTCTTGCCTTAGAACCAGGGCAGAAAGACACTCATATGTAGGGACTGACTTCTGTAGAACTAGAGATCCATTGTAGACACTATTTGTCAACTCTACATTTATACACTTCAGTATTGTAAGTAAAGGAATGTTTTCTGAGCCCCTTTATGTGCCGAAATTGTGCTAGTTATCATGAGGAATGACAACTGGTGTATGGAATCCTACATCTTTTACAAATCCTTACAACAGATTGGTAGTATCTATTCCTGTGAACACTGACTTTGAGTCAAATTTCTCACAATTGTGTTGCTATTTGCATTGATTTAAAGACTGTATTTTCTTCTCTATTTTCTGATTTTGTCATCAGAATAAAATTAATTTTTAAAATGATTTTGAAAGATTTGCAAATTTGCTAATATTGCTAAACAGTTAATTATTAATATAAGAAACATATGACAAGTTATCATGGCTTCTTACCATCTTACTGGGGCTTCCCTGATGGCTCAGTGGTAAAGAATCCACCTGCAATGCAGGAGATGTGGGTTCAATCCCTGGGTAGGGAAGATCTCCTGGAGGAAGAAGTGGCAACCCACTTCAATGTTTTTGCCTAGAAAATCCCATGGACAGAGGAGCCAAGGGGTAGCAAAGAGTTGGATGAGACTGAACACACACACCACCTTACTTGGATGAAAATCTGCAATAACCTTTTTTGTCATTTCCCTTCATCATTTTGATCTGTTTAGTTTTTAAAAATCTTGTTTGTGTCAATATTGTAATTTCTATGTAGAAACCTATCATTTGGTCATTTTTCTTTATAAATTTATACAAAATATAATTTTTTTTAAGTTCACCACCTCTCTTTGTTTATATTACCATAGTCCCATTTTCTGTTTATTCCTTACTCACTCTCTCTTGAATTTTAACCAGGTCCCATTTCCAATTAGAAGCCAAATGAATGTTTCTGCAGTTCCTAGAATACCCAAAGATATCAGTTATACTATCTAGCTTCCATACTCAGATGGGAATGACTTTATGTTAGTAGCCACTCTCGTGCATTCTGCCCTAAAGCTAGCCATTCTGCCTCATGCCCTAACAAGGACTGTAGGGCATATGGTTTCACTGAGTCCTCAAGCCCAGAGGAAGAACTCTTAACTCTTTAGGAATTATAGCCTTCTGACTTAAAGGCTTTGACCAAGGTCAGGGTTGAGTCCCTGCAGACCTCTAAGCACTGGGGTCATCTGCAGCTGGAACCAGTGACTGTAGAGTAAGATTGAAATTAGTAAATTAATCTACATGCACCAGAAGTAACAACCACACCAGAAACACATGTGTTTGTTTTCAAAGTTTCTTTGTTCTTCGAAGCTGCAAAGTTGTTCACAACAGTTGTT